>NC_061841.1:17959836-17962336 GCF_019202785.1 Penaeus chinensis
ATAGATATACATTATTGTTAGTCTAGAATGAATTAACTATTTTTATCCTCCTATTAGTGTGAATCTGATTTCGTATTTTTAAGCATGAATCATTGTAATTACTTGATTAGTAATTTTTAATTAATAGCTAAATGTAAATGTCAAAACTCTACATTTCGTATCTGTGTATGAAATAAAGATTAAATCATCACAGAAGAGATAAACTTTGATGTTCATTAAGCCTCTTGGGGTTTAATACTTTGATATCATACAGGTTTCCATACCATATTTATGGCTTAATATTAAATGAATGATCTAACAAAAATGCAATCGATTTTGAAGAAGTATTATGAATGAACGTATATTGAAAAGCATCTAATGCAAGCCATATATGTTAATGAAAAAATTGAAGCAAGATTATAATGAAACATGAACCCCGATCACAGATATAATGCTGGAGAGAGAGACAAACAGACAGACATTAACTTATACAATTAACACAATAGACGGAAAAGTGAGACGATATTTTATAAAACGCTATCTCATCGTCAGGGAGCAGAGGGGATGAAAGTATTTCTGGATATTTTGAGCCTTGTTTACAGGTTCTGAGAATATGTCGCAATGAGCAAAGATATATCTGGAAGCTAATCTGTTCGTTGATCTTTATCCACTCTTTTATTTATCTCTCAATTTATTATTTTTTTTCTTGCCGACTTTCCAGACTATTCCATCAAAAGATAATAAATGCATATAACGTAATAATTTGTCACTGTGGTCTTGTATCAGCAATTATGTAAACCAAGCCATTATTTACTCAAGGCTGCTAACATAAAAAAAAACGCAGTTTCATTGACCACACATAATCAACTGATCCTAAAAAAGATGTTTCTCATAAGTTGGTAACTCTGAGGCAATACAGAAAATCCCGGATAAAGGTTGTATTAACGACTTTAGTATACAACTGAAGAGCCTTATAGATATTCGGATATTGATTCTCTGTGAGCGAAACTTAAGACCTCGCCGTCGTGTTCCTTCTTAACAGATTCAGATGGAAAGAGAAAAGAGCAGATTATTCAGTCTTAAGAGTCACGGGAAAGGATGCCGGAGATCATACTCTTGATGAATAAACGAAGATGAAAATAGATAAGTGGATAAGTAAAAGTTAGATTCGATAAATATTCATCCAAAAAGTTGCAAAAGCAATTTGTTTACGTTCCTATTTGTATTTGTCTTTCATTTGTTTGTTTGTTTACTCGTTTGCGCGCGCGCGCGCGCGCGCGCGTGTGTGTGTGTGTGTGTGTGTGTGTGTGTGTGTGTGTGTGTGAGTGTGAGTGTGTGTGTGTGTGTGTGTGTGCGTGCATTTCTGAATCTTTATGTGGAATTGTGCGTGATAGGCTGCAGAGCTGCGTGGCTTATAAATAAAATGGAATTGAAGTCACACTCAATACCATCACCTGAGGCAAAGAAAAGAGAGCGATACGCGGAACAAACAACGACAATAACAAAAGCATAAATTAGATACTGAATACCCCCTTCCTCCCCTTCCTCCCCTCCCCCCCCCTCCTCCTCCCTTTTAACCTTTCTCTCGTTTGCATAAAAGATCATTGAGGCGGCTAAATGTAAGGAAAATTGTAGCTTGAACAAATAGTCAAAGCAGTCAAAGAGCCTATTGTATCTACCAGTAATTATTACAAAGAAAAAAAAAGAAGCAAAAACAAAAACAAATAACTATATATCGTAAGTTAATGAAAACTTTTCCTAATACGATGAAAAGGAAATATTACATACACAAAGAAGTGAAAATCCCAACAATATTTTAACGAATATGATGAAAAATGAAACAGGAGAAATTATGAGTCTACGAAGTAATTAAAAACAAACATAAATCTCTCGATAAACACTTTCTTTGCAGATGTTACAAAAAAAAAAAAAAAAAAGATAAAAAAAAACTGCCCACTTTTGGAAGAGGAAGAAAAGAATAAACGGGAAGCTAGTGATAAATATGGAATATTACGAATGATAATAATGACAGTAATGATATTAATAACAGGGATATTATGATAATGAAAATAACGTGACGATGATAAAGATGATGATAATAATAATGAAAGAATAATAACGACAATAATAAAAAGCAATAAACAATAAATTCAACAACAACAACAACAACAGCATTTAAAGCGATAAGGATAATAATAATAATGATAATGATAATGATGATAATGATGTTAATGATAGAAATATTAATAATGATAGTACTAATTATGAATAATGATAATAATAACGATGATAATAATGACAATAATTAATGATAACAGCAATTGTAATAACGATATTAATGTTAATGATATTGATAATGAAAATGATATATAATCAGCAATATATGTAAAATAATAATGAAAATAATATGTGATAATAATAATAATAACAATAACAATAATAATAATAATTATAATAATAATAATAATGATAGTAATGGAAATAATGATAATAATAATAGTAATGATAATAGTAATAATAA
>NC_061841.1:17987336-18012336 GCF_019202785.1 Penaeus chinensis
GAGAGAGAGAGAGAGAAAGAGAGAGAGAGAGAGAGAGAGAGAGAGAGAGAGAGAGAGAGAGAGAGAGAGAGAGAGAGAGAGAGAGAGAGAGAGAGAGAGAGAGAGAGGATAGGCTCTAAATAAAATAATAATAGTGGTGATAAAAGAAGGCAAAAGTTAAATAGGAGCTAGAAAAAAGACGAAAAATAGAATGAACTCAAAGACAACGGTTCCAAACGCAGTGTTATGTCTGCCTCTCGTGTTCTCTGTTACGCAAGTGTATTTCTAAAACCCATTTTGTCCCTTTCTTCAAAAATTTAATCTACGTAGGATTTCACCTTATTTCATGACATATATGCATTTCCCGATTTAGTTTTCTTTTTCACATACAAAAGTAAATATTCCTTCTTTTGCAAAACATATTAATAGAAATGCTAATTCATATACAAAGGAACAATTCGTTTTTATATGAATAAGAAGAACCCTCACGTACAGCGTATAAAACACCTGGAACTCAATAGAAGTCACAGTCTAAATGAAAGCCACTCTCCTCTCATGCTTGTCGTTGGAACTAACACACAGCTTTTCGGTGTATCTCTGAAATATCCCGATGTCACTGACTGGAAATTCAGGCCAATGCCTCAAGAGGTAGTGAAGAAAGCTTAACTGAAATAAGCTCTCTGCTGATCAGATTCTGGTGCACCAACCAAAAAAATGAGAGGCATGTCATTTCTCCACACTGAGAGTTAGGAAACGTTGGACAGATTTCTTTTTTATTTTTTTTTATTTTTTATTTGACTGGAAAGGTGATATGCTTTTTAGAAATTATGTAGGATGTCTATTATATTTTAAGAAAACGAGATTTGGAGAACTGGTTCTAGAAAATGTCTCTCTGTCTGTTTCTCTCATTCTCTCTCTCTCTCTTTCTCTCAACTTTTATTGTTTACTTATCTGTTTAGCCATTATCTTTTATCACGGTGTTTTGCCATTGAAAATGAATATGTACGTACGCGCCACACACACACATACACACAGGAATGAACGCACACTCACACTCAAGCACGCAGCATAATAATCCTGGACAGCAATCTAATTAATATCTAAAATGGCTCAATGAGTAAACACCTGCCTTCGAGGCGGGGGGGCTGGGATTCGATTCCCCAGTCCTTTTCATTTTACTTTCGACTTCGTGGGGATAAATATACAAGTATTCCTAACAATTCCGAAAAAAAATTATGAATATGTAAATCAGTATTGCAGTCGAACAGAAATCAAAATTCACGACGTGTACATCCCGACATGAAAAGCCCATTCTGGGGAAGCGCTCATACCGTGAGTTTTACATTTAATTTCAGTGTCTCCGGTTTGATAAAAAAAAAAAAAAAAATAATAATAATAAATAAAGATTAAGTTTTTAAAACTTTTACTCATTCAAAATGGCTGTCATGGTATAAAATAATAAATGAAGAATATCTAGTGACTGATTGGTAGATAGATAGATACATGGACAGAAAGAGATAGCTATGACCCGGAGATAAATAGATAGAGATAGAGAGAGAATGTTGATAATATCAGTAATAACAGCAATAGCGATATAATAATGATAAGAACAATAACAACAACAATAATAATGATAAAAACATTAATGATAACAGTAATTGTAATAGTAATAGTAATAGTAATAATAATAATGATAATGGTGATAATAATAATAAAGATAATAATAATATTGATAATAACAATGATAATGATAGTAAAGATATTAATAATAATCATGATGTTTGCATTAATAATAACAATAATAAGGATAATAATGATAGTACTAACAATAATGATTATGATAATGATAAAAATTATACAAGCATTGAGAACAACAACGATGATAATCAAAACAAGAATTCTGGTATAATGAGGAAAATAAAAGTACTTAATGAAAATTAATAAAAAAGAGGTCCTTCCTAACTCTTTATAATTGAAAACAACGATTCAATTGGCCTTGAATTTCTATCTAATTATTATTCACACGCCATTCTGCAAGCTCTCGCAGGTGCACTGACAAAAAAAAAAAAAAAAGCACGCCTCGTAAATAAACTTTCGTCGAGTTCAAATATAGTATCCAGTAGACAGGCAGTCACAGATTGCGCTTTCGGAATCATAGAATAACGATTATGTCTTGCTTTCTTTAATGCAGATATGATCTGAGGCAAACTGGTCATGTCACTGTCATACAAAGCTGGTTACGAACAGAACAATCATGATTTTCATAAGCTGTCTTCATATTAAGATATTATTGTCGATATATATTATAATATTAAAATGCCAGAAACTACTCTTTTTTTTATAATGGAGCTTAAATCTGATAAAATTGATTATGTGAATATGCATTTTTTTATGACCATGGCACTTTATACTATAACCCTATCTATTCAATTCAGTGGCTCCCGTCTTAACGCATACCCATGTGCAGATAATTAAGACCTCTCAAATGTAGTCATGTTGCTATGATCCACTTCCTGTTTCCGTGCAATATATTCACTCGGGACATGCTGTTACGAACGCCTGGTCCCCCGGGGCTGCGATTGACACAGACAGATGTGCATTTTCCGATTCAGATGTTTTTTTCTCATATCAGGACCACTAGCTAATATTCCTCCTTTTGCGAAATATATTAGATATATCAATAGACGTCTTAGTTCGCATCACACACACACTCGCACCTTATTAATCCCGAATACTACTTAAAAAATGGTTCAAGGTGGCCTAAAGAGTTGAAAACCTGCTTTCGAGGCGGGGTGACTGGGGTTCGATTCCCCAGTCCTTTGCATTTTAGTTTCGGTTTCGTGGCCATAAACACACACATCAATATTCCTAACAATTCTCTTGCAAACTATGACTTCTATTGAGTTCCAGGTGTTATACGTTTTACATGAGGTTCTTTTTTAATCATATCAAAATGTCATATTCCTTTGTATATGAATTATTATTATTATTTATATATTTTACAAAAGGAGGAATATTAGCTTGTGGTACTGAGAAAAAAAACCGAATCGGAAAATGTACATCTGTCTTTCTCAATCGCAGCCCGGGAGGCTGATGGAATTGATTATATGAATATATTACACAGAAACAGAACCGCAAGAGGATCATATCAATTTGAGAGTTTTTGATTACCTCCCGTCTTAATGTATGCATTAAGACAGGAGGCGAGTAGATAGGGTTATGGTACAGTGTCATGGTCCATTAAAAAATCAGATTTAAGTTTCATTTTAAACATTTTCAGTAGTTTCTGGTATTTTCATATTATCATAAAATCCATTGACAATCTTAATATGAAGACAGCTTATGAAAATTAGGATTGTTCTGCTCGCAATCAGCTCTGTATGACAGTAACACGACCAGTTTCCATCTAGATCATATCTGCATTAAAGAAAGCAAGACATAATCGTCATTCTATGATTCCGAAAGCGCGATCTGTGACTGCCTGTCTTCTGGATACTATATTTTAACTCGACGAAAGTTTATTAACGAGGCGTATTTTTTTATTTATTATTATTATTATTTTTTTTACCTGAGAAATATCATTACGCTGAAAGGTGAAGCAGAATGGCGTGTGAATAATAATTAGATATAAATCAAGGCCAATTCAATATTATTTTCAATTATAAAGAGTTAGGAAGGAACTTTTTTTCTATTAATTTTCATTGAGTACTTTTATTTTCCTCATCATACCAGAATTCATGTTTTAATTATTATCGTTGTTATTCTTAATGCTTGTATCGTTTTTATCATTATCATCATCATTATTGTTAGTACTATCATTATTATCCTTATCATTGGTATTATTAAGGCAAACATCATCATTATTATTAGTATCTTTACTATCATTATTATCATTATCATTGTTATTATTAATATTATTATTATCATTATTATTATCACCATTATCATTATTATTATTATCACCTTTACAATTATTATCATTATTACTATTACTATTACTATTACCATTAATGTTATTTTGATGATTATTATTGTTGTTATTGTTCTTATCATTATATTTTCGCTATTGTTGTTATTACTGATATTATCAACATTCTCTCTCTATCTTTCTGTCCATTTATCTATCTATCTACCAATCAGTCACTCTCAAACTTTTCTCCTTGTCAACTAGTTGTTCTTCATTTATTATTCTATACCATGACAGCCATTTTGATTGAGTTATTTTTTAAAAAACTTTAAAAATCTTTACTATTCCGAGTTTTTTTTTTTTTTTTTTTTTTTTTTTTTTTTTTTTTTTTTTATCAAACCGGAGACACTCATTTTAAATTTAAAAAAACTTGCGGTATGAGCGCTTCCCCAGAATGGCTTCCCGTGTCGGGATGTACACGTCATGAATTTTGATTTCTGTTCGACTGCAATACTGATTTCCATATTCATATTTGTTTTTCGGAATTGTTAGGAATACTGGTATATTTATCCCCACGAAGTCGAAAGTAAAATGAAAAGGACTGGGGAATCGAACCCCAGTCCCCCCGCCTCGAAGGCAGGTGATTAACTCATTGAGCCATCTTGGATATTAATTAGAGTGCTGTCCAGGATTATTATGTTGCGTGCTTGCGTGTGTGTGGCGCGTACGTACATATTAATTTCCAATGGCAAAACACCGCGATAAAAGATAATGGCTAAACAGATAAGTAAACAATAAAATATGAGAGAGAGAGAGAGAGAAAGAAAATGAGAGAAACAGACTGACAGACCGAGAGACATTTTCTAGAACAAATTCTCCAAATCTCGTTTTCTTAAAGTATAATAGTCTTCCAATTTCATTTCTAAAAAGCATATGACATCGGGATATTTCAAAGAATTTTTGAAGAAAAGTTCCGAAGTGCATTTTAGAAATACACTTGCGTAATAGAGAACATGAGAGGCAGACATAACATTGCGTTTGGAACCGTTGAGTTAATTCTATTTTTCGTCTTTTTTCTAGCTCCTATATAACTTTTTCTTTCTTTTATCATCACTATTTTAATTATATTTAGAGCTTATCTTCCCCTTCTCTCTATCTCTCTCTCTCACGCACCCCCCCCCCCCCCCCTTAACATTAGAAATAAGTATTTCATTTTAAGTTTTGCAAATCACTCTAGACCGTTTTCTTTGATAGTACGGTCATTATAGAAAACTACTTAGACTTTGTGGAGTAACTTTTATATTTTTATATCTCTTTCTCTTTAATGTATGCTGTCATATGTATATGTGATTACTTGGCAGTTTTTACGTAAGGTCATAGACTAGTATTTTCCCTCACAGGCAAAAAGTATTGGAGAGATGGAAATAGGCCTGCCCATATAAAGAGATATTTGGTCGCTCTCTCTCTCTCTCTCTCTCTCTCTCTCTCTCTCTCTCTCTCTCTCTCTCTCTCTCTCTCTCTCTCTCTCTCTCTCTCTCTCTCTCTCTCTCTCTCTCTCTCTCTCCAAAGACTGCAGCTTATTAATTCCGAAAAACACATTAATCAAATTCAAGACGACTTAATGCGTTAAACACCTGCCTCCGATTCCGTGGCCATAAATACAGAAATTTAATTAACAATTCTCACAGTAGTTGAAATAATCAAACTTAAAAATGTGTAGATCCCGACAGATGAGAAGCCTCGGTGTTTGCGGTTTGATCAAATTTTACCGTAAATGTTTAAAAAATTGACTTTTTAACTTAATAACATATGCTGCCAGTGTGAAAATGTTGTTGAATATCTTAAAGACAACGAGAAAGTGAGAGCGAGAATAAGAGGTAGATAGATATATATGCAAGGACTGAAATAGATAAATACCTAAACAGGGATAGATATTTGGAATGTGTGTTTTGCCATTCGCACATATATCTACACACATTTCTTGAATAAACACTACCCCCCCCCCTTTCAACTGTCTCCTCCTATAGTCCTCCATCTCTCTCTTCATCCATCTTTAACCTCCATCAATCTGTTTAATATTTTACACACTGGCAACAGGTTTGAATCATAAAATTCTATTTTTTTCTGTTTACAATGATAACTTCTCAAACAGGAAACACTGAGGTTATCAGAAGGAAAACAGTTCATCTCTAAATTTTATTTATAGTGCCGCGAAACAATTTATCTCATCTTTTAAAATCCCAAGACAGTAATAATGTTTGAAAAAAGCAAGACTGAACTATCACACACTGTCTGTTAGGAGATTTCCCCCTCTTGTCTTCATCTTCCTTTGCATCTCTCATACGCACACAAACACGCACGCATAAAGGCACGCACGCAGCTTATTAATGCAAACTACTATTAGTCAAAATATTCAAGATGGCTCAATGAGTTAAACACCTGCCTCCGAGGCGGGGGGACTGGGGTTCGATTCCCCAGTCCTTTTAGTTTTACTTTCGATTCTGTGGTCGTAAATATAGCAATATTCCTAACAATGAAACAAAGGATGAATAATAAAATCAGTATTGTAATCAAACAGAATTCAGAATTCAGGACGTGTGCAGTCCGACTTATGAGTAGCCAATCTGGGGAAGCGAAATCAGTTCAAGATCTCAGTCTAAATATCTTATGTTTATCATCATCATTGTTATCATTTCTATCATTATCATTGTCATTATTATTAATATTATCATTATTATTATCATTTTTATCATTATTATTATCGTTATTATTATCGTTATTATTATCATTTTTATCATTATTATTATCATTATTATAGTTATTATTATCATTATTATCATTATTAGTATCATTATTATCATTATTAGTATCATTATTATCATTATTATTATCATTATTATCATTATCATTATTATCATCATTATTATCATTATTATCATTATTATCATCATTATTATCATTATTATCAATATTATCATTATTATCATTATTATTATCATTATTATCATTATTATTATCATTATTATCATTATTATTATCATTATTATCATTATTATTATCATTATTATCATTATTATTATCATTATTATCATTATTATCATTATTATTATCATTATTATCATTATTATTATTATCATTATTATCATTATTATTATCATTATTATCATTATTATTATCATTATTATCATTATTATTATCATTATTATTATCATTATTATCATTATTATCATTATTATTATCATTATTATCATTATTATTATCATTATTATCATTATTATTATCATTATTATCATTATTATTATCATTATTATCATTATTATTATCATTATTATCATGATTATTATCATTATTATCATGATTATTATCATTATTATCATGATTATTATCATTATTATTATTATTATTATCATTATTATCATTATTATTATCATTATTATCATTATTATCATTATTATCATTATTATTATCATTATTATCATTATTATTATCATTATTATCATGATTATTATTATCATTATTATTATTATCATTATTATCATTATTATTATCATTATTATCATTATTATTATAATTATTATTATCATTATTATCATTATTATTATCATTATTATCATTATTATTATCATTATTATCATTATCATTATCATTATTATCATTATTATTATCATTATTATCATTATTATTATCATTATTATCATTATTATTATCATTATTATCATTATTATTATCATTATTATCATTATTATTATCATTATTATCATTTTTATTATCATTATTATCATTATTATTATCATTATTATTATCATTATTATGTTTATCTCAGGTTATATATCTATATTTCTGTCCCTTTATATATCTCCCAATCAGTCATTATCTCACTCACTCCCCTTGTGCACTTTAGTTAATATTTTACACAATGGTTGTCGGTTTGATTGAGTTCAATTTTAAAACGTTTAATCTTTCTTGTTTTCGGTAAAATTTAATCAAACCGGAAACGTTTTGATTGAGTATAGTTTCAAAAACCTTTAAATTTGAAACCGAAAATAAAATGAAAAGGACTGGGGAATCGAACCCCAGTCCCCCCGCCTCGGAGGCAGGTGTTTAACTCATTGAGCCATCTTGAATATTTTACTACATGGTAATTAAAATTAATAACTTGCGTGCGTGTTCGGGTGTGTATGAGATGCAAAAGAAGATGGAGACAAGAGGGGGAAATCTCCTAATAGACAGTGTGTGGCAGCTCAGTCTTTTTCTAGCATTTTTACTGTTTTGAGATTTTATAAGACGAGAATTTTTTTTTCTCGCTACATTGAAAATAAAATTCAGAGATGAACTATTTCCCTTCTAATAACCTTAGTGTATACGTTTTGAGAAGGCAGGTGTTTAACTCATTGAGCCATCTTGGATACTTATATGTTTGCTGTTTAGGGTTATTATGCTGCGTGCTTGCGTGTGCGTGTGCGTGAAAATCCTTGCGTAATAGAGAACACGAGAGGCAGACATAACATTGCGTTTGGAACCGTTGAGTTAATTCTAGTTTTCATATTTTTTCTAGCTCCTCTTTAACTTTTTCTCTCTTTTATCGTCACTCTTGTCATTCTATTTAGAGCTTATCTTCTTCTTTTTCTCTCTCTCTCACGCATTTACCTCCCCCCCCACTTAACATTAGAGATTTAGGCATTTCATTTTAAGTTTTGTACATCACTCTAGGCCGTTTTCTTTGATAGTGCGGTCATTATAGAAAACGGCTTGGACTTTGTGGAGTAGCTTTTGTATTTTTTTTCTTTCTTTCTCTTTAATGTATGCTGTCATATGTATATGTGATTTCTTGGCAGTTTTTTTACGGAAGGTCATAGACTCTAGTATTTTCTCTGACAGGCAAAAAGTCTTGGAATCATTATTCTTGTTGTTGATCTTAATGTTTGTATCGTTTTTATCATTATCATAATTATTGTTAGTACTATCATTATCATAATTATTGTTAGTACTATCATTATCATAATTATTGTTAGTACTATCATTATCAATATTATTTTTTAGTACTATCATTATCATAATTATTGTTAGTACTATCATTATAATTCTTGTTGTTGTTATTATTAATGCAAACATCATTATTTTTAGTATCTTTACTATCATTATGATCATTATCATTATTGTTGTTGTTGTTGTTATTTTCATTATTATCATTATTATTATTATCAATATTATTATTATTATTATTATTATCGTCATCATTATTATTATTATTAATATTATTATTATCATTACTATTACTATTACTATTACCATTATTGTTCTTCTCATTATCATTATTTTATCGCTATCGCTATTATTACTGATATTATCAACATTCTCTCTCTATCTCTATCTATCTATCTCTGGGTCATAGCTATCTCTTTCTGTCCATTTATCTATCTACCAATAAGTCACTCTTTTACACTTTTCTCTTTTCTGTTCTTCATTTAATATTTTATACCATGACAGCCATTTTGCTTTAGTTAGATATTTAAAAACAGTTTTTACTATTCTGAGTATTTTTTTTTTTTTTTTTTTTTTTTTATCAAACCGGAGACACTGAGGCTGTGTGTCGAGATGTACACGTCAATTAAGTTTTATTTCCGTTCGACTGCAATACCGATTTTCATATACATTTTTTTTTTTTTTAATTATTGGGAATATTGGTATATTTATCCCCACGACATCGAAAGTAAAATGAAAAGGACTGAGGAATCGAACCCCAGTCCCCCCGCCTCGGAAGCAGGTGTTTAACTCATTGAGCCATCTTGAATATATATGAGTATGATGTTCAGGCTTATTATCATGCGTGCTTGCGTGTGCGTTCATTTGTGTGTGTGTGTGTGTGTGTGTGTGTGTGTGTGTGTGTGTGTGGCGCATAAGTACATATTCATTTTATATGGTAAAATACCGCGATAAAAGATATTAATGGATAAACAGATAAGTAAACAATAAAAGATGAGAGAAAGAGAGAGAGAGAGAATGAGAAAAACAGACAGAGAGACATTTTCCAGAAACAGTTCTCCAAATCTCGTTTTCTTAAAATATAATAGACTTATTCATATCAAAAAGGAATTGTTTGTATATGAATTATCATTTCTATTAATATGTTTTGCAAAAGAAGGAATATTAGCTTGTGGAATTGGTATGTGAAAAAGAAAACTAAATCAGGAAATACATATTTGTCTTGAAATAAGGTGAAATCCTACGTAGATTGATTTTTTGAAGAAAAGTTCCAAAGTGCATTTTAGAAATACACTTGCGTGTATAATTATTATTATCATTATTATTATCATTATTATCATCATTATCATTATCATTATCATTATCATTATCATTATTATTGATTATTATCATTATTATTATCATTATTATTATCATTATTATTATCATTATTATTATCATTATTATTATCATTATTATTATCATTATTATCATCATTATTATTATCATTATTATTATCATTATTATTATCATTATTATTATCATTATTATTATCATTATTATTATCATTATTATTATCTATCTCTGTCTTTGCATATCTATCTATTTACCTCTTATTCATTAATGTTATCCTTTTAATTTTACTTACGATGTCGTGGGGTTAAATATATCAATATTCCCAATAATTCAAAAAAAAAAAAAAAATGTATATGAAAATCGGTATTGCAGTCGAACGGAAATAAAACTTAATTGACGTGTACATCTCGACACACAGCCTCAGTGTCTCCGGTTTGATTAAAAAAAAAAAAAAAAAAAAAAAAAATACTCAGAATAGTAAAAATTAAGTTTTTAAATATTTAACTAAAGTAAAATGGCTGTCATGGTATAAAATATTAAATGAAGAACAGAAAAGAGAAAAGTGTAAAAGAGTGACTTATTGGTAGATAGATAAATGGACAGAAAGAGATAGCTGTGACCCAGAGATAGATAGATAGAGATAGAGAGAGAATGTTGATAATATCAGTAATAATAGCGATAACGATAAAATAATGATAATGAGAAGAACAATAATAACAATAATAATAATGAGAAGAACAATAATGATAATAGTAATAGTAATAGTAATGATAATAATAATATTAATAATAATAATGATGATGATGAAAATAATAATAATAATAATAATAATAATAATATTGATAATAATAATTATGATAATAATGAAAATAACAACAACAACAACAATAATGATAATGATCATAATGATAGTAAAGATACTAAAAATAATGATGTTTGCATTAATAATAACAACAATAAGAATGATAATGATAGTACTAACAATAATTATGATAATGATAAAAACAATACAAACATTAAGATCAACAACAAAAATAATAATTCCAAGACTTTTTGCCTGTCAGAGAAAATACAAGAGTTTATGACCTTACGTAAAAAAACTGCCAAGAAATCACATATACATATGACAGCATACATTAAAGAGAAAGAAAGAAAAAAATACAAAAGCTACTCCACAAACTTCAAGCCGTTTTCTATAATGACCACACTATCAAAGAAAACGGCCTAGAGTGATGTACAAAACTTAAAATGAAATACCTATATCTCTAATGTTAAAGGGGGGGGGGGGGGGGTAAATGCGTGAGAGAGAGAGAAAAAGAAGAAGTTAAGCTCTAAATAGAATGACAAGAGTGACGAGTCTGCCTCTCGTGTTCTCTATTACGCAAGGATTTTCACGCACACGCAAGCACGCAGCATAATAATCCTAAACAGCAAACATATAAGTATCCAAGATGGCTCAATGAGTTAAACACCTGCCTTCTCAAAACGTATACACTAAGGTTATTAGAAGGGAAATAGTTCATCTCTGAATTTTATTTTCAATGTAGCAAAACAATTTTTCTCATCTTATAAAATCTCAAGACAGTAAAAATGCTAGAAAAAGACTGAGCTGCCACACACTGTCTATTAGGAGATTTCCCCCTCTTGTCTCCATCTTCTTTTGCATCTCATACACACCCGAACACGCACGCAGCTTATTAATTCTAATTACCATTTATAAAATATTCAAGATGGCTCAATGAGTTAAACACCTGCCTTCGAGGCGGGGGGACTGGGGTTCGATTCCCCAGTCCTTTTCATTTTATTTTCGGTTTCAAATTTTAAGCTTTTTGATACTATACTCAATCAAAACGTTTCCGGTTTGATAAAATTTTACCGAAAATAAGAAAGATTAAACGTTTTAAAATTTAACTCAATCAAACCGACAACCATTGTAAAAAATGTTAAATGAAGTACTCAAGGAGAGTGAGTGAGATAATGACTGATTGGGAGATATATAAAGGGACAGAAATATAGATATATAACCTAAGATAAACATAATAGTGTTAATAATAATGATAATAATAATGATGATAATAATGATGATAATAATGATGATAATAATGATGATAATAATGATGATAATAATGATAATAATAATGATAATAATAATGATAATAATGATAATAATAATGATAATAATGATAATAATAATGATAAAAATGATAATAATAACGATAATAATAATGACACAAATTATAATAATAATGATAATAATAATGACAATGATAATGATAGAAATGATAATAATGATGATGATAATGATAATAATAATAATGATAATGATAATAATAATAATAAAAATAATAATGATAATGAAGAGAATAATAATAATAATAATGATAATGAAGATAATAATAATAATAATGATAATGAAGATAATAATAATAATAATGATAATGAAGATAATAATAATAATAATGATAATGAAGATAATAATAATAATAATGAAGATAATAATAATAATGATAATGAAGATAATAATAATAATAATGAAGATAATAATAATAATAATGATAATGAAGATAATAATAATGGCAAAATACACTCTTTCTCTCATTCTTTGCCTCTCTCATCCCCCTCTATCTGTCTCACTCTCCTTATCTATCTTTCTATCCGCGTATAAATTTCTATCTAAAACATAAGATATTAAGACTGAGATCTTGAACTGATTTCGCTCCAGAATGGCTTCTCATATGTCGGACTGCACACGTCATGAATTCTGAATTATGTTTGACTACAATACTGATTTTATTATTCATCCTTTTTTTGTTTCATTGTTAGGAATATTGCTATATTTACTACCACAGAATCGAAAGTAAAACTAAAAGGACTGGGGAATCGAACCCCAATCCCCCCGCCTCGGAGGCAGGTGTTTAACTCATTGAGCCATCTTGAATATTTCATTGCACAGTATTTGGCGTTAATAATCTGCGTGCGTGCCTTTCTGCGTGCGTGTTCGTGTGCGTATGAGAGATGCAAAGGAAGACGAAGATAAGAGGGGGAAATCTCCAAACAGACAGTGTGTGGCAGCTCAATCTTGCTTTTATCACACATTATTACTGTCTTGGGATTTTATAAGATGAGATAAATTGTATCGCTGCAATAAAAATTGAATTCAGAAATTAACTATTTTCCTTCTGATAACCTCAGTGTTTCCTGTTTGAGAAGTTTTCATTGTAAACAGGAAAATTAGAATTATATGATTCAGACCTGTTGCCAGTGTGTAGAATATTAAACAGATTGCTGGAGACAAAGATGGATGAAGACACTTTGGAACTTTTCTTCAAAAATTCAATCTACGTAGGATTTCACCTTATTTCAAGACATATATGCGTTTCCCATATTAATAGAAATGATAATTCATATACAAAGGAATAATTCGTTTTGATATGAATAAGAAGAACCCTCACGTAAAGCGTATAAAAAACCTGGAACTCAATAGAAGTCACAGTCTACATGAAAGCCACTCTCCTCTCATGCTTGTCGTTGGAACTGACACACAGCTTTTCGGTGTATCTCTGAAATATCCCGATGTCACTGACTGGAAATTCAGGCCAATGCCTCAAGAGGTAGTGAAGAAAGCTTAACTGAAACAAGCTCTCTGCTGATCAGATTCTGGGGCACCAAGCACAAAAATGAGAGGCATGTCATTTCTCCACACTGAGAGTTAGGAAACGTTGGGCAGATATTTATTTCCTTTTTGACTGCAAAGGAGATATGCTTTTTAGAAATGAAATTGGAAGTCTACTATGCTTTAAGAAAACGAGATTTGGAGATTTGGGTCTAGAAAATGTCTTTCGGTTTGTCTGTCTGTTTTTCTCATTCTCTTCCTCTCTCTCTCTCATAATTTATTGTTTACTTATCTGTTTAGCCATTATCTTTTATCGCGGAGTTTTGCCATTGAAAATTAATATGTACTTATGTGCCACAGACACACATACACTCAGAAAAGAACGCACACGCAAGCACGCAGCATAATAACCCTGAACAGCATTTTTATAAATATTCAAGATGGCCTCATAAAGTTACTCCACAAAATCACAGTCGTTTTCTTCATTATAGAAAACGACTGTGGTATTGTGGAGTAACTTTTGTATTATTTTCTTTCCTTTAATTTCTTAAATGTATGCTGTCATATGTATATATGAATTTATGTTTTTACGGAAGGTCATAGGCTCTAGTGTTTTCTCTAACAGACAAAAAGTCTTGGAGAGATGGAAATAGGCCTGCCCATATAAATATATATTTGTGCTCTCTTGCTCTCTCTCTCTCTCTCTCTATCTCTCTCCCTGCAAAGTCTGCAGCTTATTAATTCAGAATAACATTAATGAATATTCAATATGAATTAATGAGTTAAACACCTGCCTCCGATTTCGTGGCCATAAATACAGAAATCTAATTAACAATTCTAACAGTAGTTGAAATAAACTTAAAAATGTGTAGATCCCGACAGATGAGAAACCTCGGTGTTTGCGGTTTGATCAAATTTTACTGTAAATGTTAAGAATTCGACTTTCTAGGGTTTCCCCTAATAATATATGCTGCTAGTGTGAAAATGTTGGTGAATATCTTAAAGACAACGAGAAAGTTAGAGCTAGAATAAGTAGATAGATATATATGTAAGGACAGAGATAGATAAATACCTAAACAGGGATAGATATTTGGAATGTATGTTTTGCCATTACACTACCCCCCACCCCCCTTTCAACTTTCTCTTCCTTTAGTCCTCCATCTCTCTCTTCATCCACCTTTGTCTCCAGCAATCTGTTTTTAATATTATACACACTGGCAACAGGTCTGAATCATATAATTCTAATTTTCCTGTTTACAATGAAAACTTCTCAAACAGGAAACACTGAGGTTATTAGAAGGAAAATATTTAATTTCTGAATTTTATTTTTGCAGCGATACAATCTATCTCATCTTATAAAATCCCAAGACAGTAATAATGTTTGAAAAAAGCAAGATTGAGCTGCCACACACTGTCTGTTAGGAGATTTCCCCCTCTTGTCTTCATCTTTTGCATTTTTCATACGCACACGAACACGCACGCAGAAAGGCCCGCATGCAGCTTATTAATGCCAAATACTATGTAATGAAATATTCAAGATGGCTCAATGAGTTAAACACCTGCCTCCGAGGCGGGGGGACTGGGGTTCGATTCCCCAGTCCTTTTAGTTTTATTTTCGATTCTGTGGTCGTAAATATAACAATATCCCTAACAAGACAACAAAGGATGAAAACTAAAATTAGTATTGTAATCAAACAGAATTCAAAATTCATTACGTTTATAGCCCGACTTATGAGAAGCCATTCTCGGAAAGCGAAATAAGTTTAAGATCTCAGTCTTAATATCTTATGTTTTAGGTAGAAATTTATACGCGGATAGATGGATAGAAAAGTAGATAAGGAGAGTGAGACAAACAGACAGACAGATAGAGGGGGATGAGAGAGGCAAAGAATGAGAGAAAGAGTGTATTTTGCCATTATTATTATCTTCATTATCATTATTATTATCATTACTATTATTATTATTATTATCATTATTATCATCATCATCATTATTACTATTATTATCATGATTATTATCATTATTATAATTATTATTATTATTACTATTATCATGATTATTATTATTATTATTATTATTATTGTCATTATTATTGTCATTATTATTATCATTATTATTATCATTATTATTATCATTATTATTATTATTATCATTATTATCATGTTTATCTCAGGTTATATGTCTATATTTCTGTTCCTTTATATATCTCTCCCAATCAGTCACTCTCTCACTCACTCTACTTGTGCACTTCATTTAATATTTTACACATTGGTTGTCGGTTTGATTAAGTTCCATTTTAAAATGCCTAATCTTTCTTATTTTCGGTAAAAAATGATCAAACCGAAAACGGTTTGACTGAGTATAGTTTAAAAAAAAAGTTTAATATTTCCTTTTTACGGACAAGTTTTGACTAAACACTGAGGCTAAGATTTTAAATTTGACGATCTGAGGTCTTTCCCAGAAGGGCTTTTCGTGTGTCGGGATGTGCACGTCGAGAGTTTTGAATTCTGTTTGACGACGATACTGATTTTCATTCTTTTTGTCGGCATTTTAGGAATACTAATCTGTCCATCACGATGAAACCGAAAATGAAATGAAAAGGACTGGGGAATCGAACCCCAGTCCCCCCGCCTCGAAGGCAGGTGTTTAACTCATTGAGCCATCTTGAATATTTAAGTAAAGGGTAATTGGGATTAATAACCTGCGTACGTGTTTGGGTGTGTATGAGAGATGCAAAAGAAGATGGAGACAAGAGGGAGAAATCTCCAAATAGACAGTGTGTGGTAGCTCAGTCCTTTTCAAGCATTTTTACTGTCTTGAGATTTTATAAGATGAGATAAATTGTTTCGCTACATTGAGAGATAGAGGAATATAGGAAGATAAAGTTGATGGGGGAGGTGGAGGTAGTGTTTATTCAAAAAATGTGTGCGTGAGGCATGTGTAGATATATGTCCGAACGGCAAAACACATATTCCAAATATTTTTCTATGTTTAGGTATTTATCTATCTCTGTCTTTGCATATCTATCTATCTCCCTCTTATTATCGCTCTCACTTTTCGTTGTCTATTAGATATTCACCAATATTTTCACACTGGCAGCATATGTTATTAAGTTAAACCTTAAAAAGTCTAATTCTTAACATTTACAGTCAAATTTCATCAAACCGCAAACACCGAGGCTTCTCATCTGTCGGGATCTACACATTTTTAAGTTTGATGATTTACAATACTATGAAATTGTAATTCAATTTCTGTATTTATGGCCACGGAATCGGAAGCAGGTGTTTAACGCATTAAGTCATCTTGAATTTTATTAATTTGTTATTCGGAATTAATAAGCTGCAGTCTTTGCAGAGAGAGAGAGAGAGAGAGAGAGAGAGAGAAAGAGAGAGAGAGAGAGAGAGAGAGAGAGAGAGAGAGAGAGAGAGAGAGAGAGAGAGAGAGCAAGAGAGCACAAATAACTCTTTATATGGGTAGACCTATTTCCCTCTCTCCAAGACTTTTTGCCTGTTAGGGAAAATACTAGAGCCTATGACCTTCCGTAAAAACTGCCAAAAATCACACATACATATGACAGCGTACATTAAAGAAATTAAAGGAAAGAAAAAAATACAAAAGTTACTCCACAAAATCACAGTCGTTTTCTATAATGAAGAAAACGGCCTAGAGAGATGTACAAAACTTAAAATGAAATACCTATATCTCTAATGTTAAGGGGGGGGGGGGGGTAAATGCATGAGAGAGAGTGAGAGAGAGAGCAAGAGAAAGAGAGAGAGTGAGAGAGAGAGAAAGAGAAGATAAGCTCTAAATAAAATAACAATAGTGATGATAAAAGAAAGAAAAAGTTGAATAGGAGCTAGCAAAAAAAAAAAAAAAAAAAAAAAAAACGAAAAATAGAATGAACTCAAAGACAACGGTTCCAAATGCAATGTTATGTCTACCTCTCGTGTTCTCTGTTACGTAAGTGTATTTCTAAAATGCACTTTGGAACTTTTCTTTAAGAAATCAATCTACGTAGGATTTCACCTTATTTCAAGACAAATATGCATTTCCTGATTTAGTTTTCTTTTTCACATACCAATTCCACAAGCTAATATTCCTTCTTTTGCAAAACATGTTAATAGAAATGATAATTCATATTCAAAAGAACAATTCCTTTTTATACGAATAGGTTTATTATATTTTAAGAAAACGAGATTTGGAGAACTGGTTCTAGAAAATTTATCTCTGTCTGTTTCTCTCATTCTCTCTCTCTCTCATCTTTTATTGTTTACCTATCTATTTAGCCATTGTTATCTTTTATCGCAGTGTTTTGCCATTGAAAATTAATATGTCCGTATGCGCCACACACACAGAAATGAACGCACACGCACACGCAAGCACGCACCATAATAACCCTAAACAGCAAGCATATAAATATCCAAGATGGCTCAATGAGTTAAACACCTGCCTTCGAGGCGGGGGGACTGGGGTTCGATTCCCCAGTCCTTTTCATTTTACTTTCGATGTCGTGGGGATAAGTATACTAATATTCCTAATAATTAAAAAAAAAAAAAAAAAAAATGTATATGTAAATCGGTATTGCAATCGGACAGAAATAAAATTTCATTGACGTGTACATCCCGACACAAAGCCTCAGTGCTCCGGTTTGATTAAAAAAAAAAAAAAAAAAAAAAAAAAAAAAAAAAAAAAAATACTCAGAATAGTAAAAATTAAGTTTTTAAATATTTAACTAAAGCAAAATGGCTGTCATGGTATAAAATATTAAATGAAGAACAGAAAAGAGAAAAGTGTAAAAGAGTGACTTATTGGTAGATAGATAAATGGACAGAAAGAGATAGCTATGAACCAGAGATAGATAGATAGAGATAGAGAGAGAATGTTGATAATATCAGTAATAATAGCGATAGCGATAAAATAATGATAATGAGAACAATAATAACAATAATAATAATGAGAAGAACAATAATGATAATAGTAATAGTAATAGTAATGATAATAATAATAATAATAATAATAATGATGATGGTGATAATAATAATAATAATAATTATAATAATAATAATAATGATAATAATGAAAATAACAACAACAACAATAATTATAATGATCATAATGATAGCAAAGATACTAAAAATAATGGTGTTTGCATTAATAATAACAATAATAAGAATGATAATGATAGTACTAACAATAATAAGAATGATAATGATAGTACTAACAATAATGATTATGATAATGATAAAAACGATGCAAACATTAAGATCAACAACAAAAATAATAATTAAAACAAAAATGCTGGTATAATGAGGAAAATAAAAGTACTCAATGAAAATTAATGAAAAAAAGTTCCTTCCTACCTCTTAAGAATTGAAAAAAACTATTCAATTGGCCTTAGTTTTCTATTTAATTACTATTCACACGCTATTCTGCAAGCTGTCGCAGGTGTACTGACTTCACCTTTCAGCGTAATGAGGTTTCTCTGGTAAAAATAGATAGACAGACAGATAGAAAGAGGGGGAGAGAAATACAATAAAGAAAAGTAAAGAAAAAAAAAAAAAAAAAAAGTTACTCCCTAAAATCTAAGCCGTTTTCTGTAACAACCGCACCATCAAAGAAAACGGCCAAGAGTGCGGGACATAAACAAAACTTAAAAAGAAACGCCGTAAGTTCTTTCACGTTTGCGTCTCTATTTTGTGAATCAGCAAAGCATTTCGATAATATCATCAAGTTAGAGTTGTTCCCGATATATCACGGCTTAAATCAGAATCAGGAGCTGATACAGTATGTTGTCTAGAAGGACAGATGAGGGTTGTTAGAGCGAGTAAATAAAATAAAAACTCGGATTATTGTCATGGTGATTGTTCTGTTTTGTTTTGTTTTCTGTTTAATGGACTTTGGAGGAAACGGCGCTCGGGATTCTTATCACACTCTCTCGCTTCTGATCAGGGATACACCAAGGTAAAGCTACGAGTTAATGTCCATGTAGAAGACATTGAAAATCGCTTTTATTCACGAAAGAATTATCTGCAGAAGTAGGTTTAAGGCCACAGTTGGTTTTCAGATTTCGGGAACCACTTAACAAGGGCAAGTAGAGGTTAAGGTTCAATTAGCTGTCGCTCTCTAGGCAGGGCGTATGTGGAGGTGAATTTTCCCGTCAGAGCCAGCAGGGTAGCGACCTCTAATTACTTTTTCCAGCGACAGTTTCCCGTCGAGGAAGTGGCTGGTCCGAGCTCTCTTTCTTTTCTCTCTCTTTTCTCTCTCTTATCTCTCTTCTCTCTCTTCTCTCTCTTTTCTCTCTCTTTTCTCTCTCTTTTCTCTCTTCTCTCTCTTCTCTCTCTATTATCTCTTTTCTCTCTCTTTTCTCTCTCTTTTCTCTCTCTTTTCCTAGTGGGGGTTTCGAGGCAAATCCGTTGGGCTTCTTCGAAAACAATTTCTTTTAATTATATAATTTGCAGTGGAAAACTACAGCAGGTCAATCAAATTACACCGTGAATATTTAAGACAAGAAGTGATAAGTGAAAGGCTAGCATTTGCTGTCTATTAGTTAATTATCACAAAGTAGTGCGTTTACATGCTTGTCATATTAATCGACAAATTAACTATGAAATGAGGACTGTACGGATAGAGAAAGACCAAGACTTTGCTGCTAAGTTGCACATGAAAGCACACTACTAGCTTTAGAATGTGAAAGTAAGATTAACGCAGCTTACAGAAGAGGCTAAGTTACACCTACTTTGCGAGGGCCTCATAACCTTATCTCTCCGGCAAAATGGTGACAATCCTCCATCATATATATTCAAGCACGACGGATTTCGTGGAATCTCCTTTGACTTGCCATTAAATAGCAAGTCAGTTTTAGTTCCTCCTTGCCAGATGTATGTGGCGGAGATTGGTTGGCCTTCGCAGGAGGGCCGAAGGGGCAGGGGCCACGGAGTTTGTAGGACGCATTATGTCGCGTGGATGCTGTCCTTTGCTGTCAAGAATTATAAAGCGATATTAGATTGGCTGCTGTCTCGGTACCTGAAAGTTTTATAGGTCTCTTGCAATTTTAGTTTAATTATAATAATATTTAATTTATGAATGAGTGTATTCCCAGTTTGTATTCTTTATTTTATGAAAAGAAAATTATGCCAAGGCTTGACATTGAAATTTATGTCAATGGTAATTATTTGTAATGTGACACTTTTGGGTATATGTTTAGAAACTATCCACATTAGCTTTCAAATGGGACTTTATTGATATAATCCTCTTAACACTTAGCCATTATGAAGAGCCTTGGCCTCCATGCTTCATGCCCCAACAAAGGCCAACAGATCTCTACCATAGTAAAACACTATATTGGAAGAATATATGCGGTGGAGCTTTATTAGCCTCTGCCGGAGCACCAACAGGCATGGCCATTCTCGCTGGTGAATGTGCAGATGTCTTTTGTATATCTATTTATTTTTGTTAATAAAAATATTAGTTGGAATATCAAATATATGCAAGAAAAATAACATATTTGATTTTTCCTGCTGTTTTATGGAACAAATTACAACTACTATAATTAAGATATTTAAAGTATTCTCTCTCTCTTTGTCTCCCATCACTCCTCTTCCTCTCTCTTCGTCTCCCATTACTACTCTTCCTCTCTCCTTCTCTCTCTTCCTTTCTCCTTTTCTCCTTCTCTCTCTCCCTCTCTCATTCTCTGTCTCATTCTCTCCTCTCTCATTCTCTCTCTCATTCTCTCCTCTCTCTCCTACTCCCTCTCTCCCTCTCTCCCTCTCTCCTTCTCTCCTTCTCTCCTTCTCTCCTTCTCTCCTTCTCCCTCCTCCTTCACTCTCCCTCTCCCTCTCCCTCTCCCTCTCCCTCTCCCTCTCCCTCTCCCTCTCCCTCTCCCTTTCCCTTTCCCTTTCCCTTTCCCTTTCCCTTTCCCTTTCCCTTTCCCTTTCCCTTTCCCTTTCCCTCTCCCTTTCCTTCTCCCTCTCCCTCCATCTCTCTCTCCTCTCTCTCTCTCTCTCTCTCTCTCTCTCTCTCTCTCTCTCTCTTCTCTCTCTCTCTCTCTCTCTCTCTCCCTCTCTCTCTCTCTCTCTCCCTCTCCCTCTCCCTCTCCCTCTCCCTCTCCCTCTCCCTCTCCCTCTCCCTCTCCCTCTCCCTCTCCCTCTCCCTCTCCCCCTCTCCTCTCTCTCTTTCTCTCCTCTCTCTCTCTCCCTCTCCCTCCTCCCTCTCTCTCTCCCTTTCCCCTTCCCTCTCCCTTTCCCTCTCCCTCTCCCTCTCTCTCTCTCTCTCTCTCTCTCTCTCTCTCTCTCTCTCTCTCTCTCTCTCTCTCTCTCTCTCTCTCTCTCTCTCTCTCTCTCTCTCTCTCCCTCTCCCTCTCCCTCCCTCTCCCTTTCCTTCTCCCTCTCCCTCCCTCTCCCTTTCCTTCTCCCTTTCCTTCTCCCTCTCCCTCTCCCTCTCCCTCCATCTCTCTCTCTCTCTCTCTCTCTCTCTCTCTCTCTCTCTCTCTCTCTCTCTCTCTCTCTCTCTCTCTCTCTCTCTCTCCCTCTCCCTCTCCCTCTCCCTCCCTCTCCCTTTCCTTCTCCCTCTCCCTCCCTCTCCCTTTCCTTCTCCCTTTCCTTCTCCCTCTCCCTCTCCCTCTCCCTCCATCTCTCTCTCTCTCTCTCTCTCTCTCTCTCTCTCTCTCTCTCTCTCTCTCTCTCTCTCTCTCTCTCTCTCTCTCTCTCTCTCTCTCTCAAATGAAGGTCTTCTTTGATAGCCCTCAATTTTTTTTTACATACTGTATGTTCTTGCCTTCCAGATGAGTTCCATGACAGGGTTGCTTATCCTGACACAGCCGGTGCGGAAAATTATCCCAAGATTATCGCAGGTAATTCTTTGAGGCCTTTATTAGATTTGTTAGCACTCTTTTTTTCTCTTCTTTTTGAGGTTGTAAGAGCACTGTTTTGTGTCATCCTTCTGTTATGTTCTTTTAAATATTTCACTTTTTTATTTTTCATAATGTTATTATGTAAATTTTCACATAATAACATTATGCTATCTAACTTTATTGTTGTTGTTTTTCCCATTGCTTGCTGTTATGAATGATTTGTTAATCTGCTTGACTATGTATGTGAGACTGAAGAAAGAATTAGTAGTTTGTGTATGTAAATAAGAATTATGTATTTGAAAAAAGAAAAGAGATGAAACACTATGTAGACATTTTAGTGTACTGATATATCTTATATTTAAAGAGGAGCTTCAAATAACAAAGAACAGAAAACAACAAAATATATGCAGTAAAAAAAAAAAAAAAAAAAAAAAAAAATACTGGTTAACATATAATCTTCAGTAAAAAGGTGTTCTTGAGATTTTTTAAAGTTAAATTAGGTACAATATATTCTCTTGTGTGTGAATCTTTACTTTGACTGAGATTAACCCATTGCCTCTGGGGAAAATTAATAAAAAAAAGGGGAAAATGCTTTGCTAGTGCTTAGCCACAAAGGAGTCAATTAGTAGATCTTGTGACCTTACCTGATTTCACCTTTCCTTGAATTGGCTGGAACAACATATTTTTTGCTGGTGCTATGAATATCGATGGAGTTATTTTTATTATAAACATTATAATTATTGTAATGTTATAAACATTAGCAACAGCAAAATAAGATGGTGTAAAATATTTCCGTAAATCAATGAAAAGTGTGAATGGGCGAGACTGCCTGCACTTGTAATTGGCTCATTGGTGACTTAGTACAAGTGTAGCTATCTATGTGTAAAAACAATTAAACAAGTAAGCTCACAGTAGGCACGGCATGTAAGTACATGCCATGCCTTTCGGCAATGGGTTAAAGCCACGAAAAAGTATTTGAAAAAGGAATCATAAGAGTGTTAGGTTGAAATTACCATCCTTTACTAGGTAATATACAGGTGTAGTAAATTTACCAAGCAATTATGATGCACATTATAAAGATTGTGTAAATTTGTGTATAAGGGAAGAGAGTTGAGAGGAGCAGTTATTAATTTTGTAATTTCTTTTAGAGATTTTGTTGAGTAAGTTGTGTAATTGTTGAGTCATGTTATTTTGTAGTATTTGCTCCAGATCTAAAATTAGCTGAAGTTGAATGTGCAGAAATATACATTTATTTTAGGAAGCTGGTAAATTTATTCTCTTTCCAGTATTGCATTATTTATATACATCTGAAACTCATTCCTTGTCTGAGATTTCTAATTGTAGTTTTACCCTGTTACAGACTCTGAAAGCTGCATCTCAGCATGTCAACAAAACCCTTTACATCCATCTGGATCCACTTGCAAGAAAAAGGTCACCAGAATTACCGCAGCGCCTCTCTTTATACAGCCGTCTCATCACCACTATTTATTCAGAGTCTTCGTCACAGTGCCGAGGCATGGAGGTCCGCGTTCTCATGGCAGGCTTCAAGCACCTATCTGATGTTCCACAGAAAGTAAATGCCAAAGTTGACCTAGTGCTTCTTGACCAGATGGGAGAGGAGACTGAACTGTTGGACCTGAAGCAGAGGTATGAAAACTACCTTCTCGGTAACAAGGACAAATTGGTGTTTCTGTGCAAAGGACCTTGCAGTGGACCAGAGGAATTGGACGAGGCTGTGGCTGCAGATAGAGATGTTAACGCAGCTGCCAATAAAGTTTTTGAAAGTGTAGTCGTGGGAGGGACGTTTGATCACATCCATGCTGGACACAAGATCCTCCTTGCAGAAGGCCTCCTGCGATGTAGCAGGAAGTTTACGGCCGGCATAGCTGAAGGACCACTTCTCAAGAACAAAACTTTGTCAGAGTTGATAGCTCCGTGCCAAGATAGAATTGAGGCTGTGAAAGAACTTGTGACAGATTTAGACCCTACGCTTGATTACCATATTGTTGAGATCACAGATCCAATGGGACCCACCAGATGGGATCCCGACATGGATATGATTGTGGTGAGCGAGGAAACCAAAAAGGGTATAGACATCATCAACAGCGCACGTAAAGAAAGTGAACTAAAACCTTTAGAGGGTTATATCATCAGCTTGGTGGAAGACAAGGATCGGAAATCAGCTGAAGAAGAGGGAAAGGTTAGTTCTAGTTCACAAAGGATGAGGCTCCTTGGAACTGTCATTCGGCCGTTGACCCCAAATCTTGATATTCCAAGCCATCCGCATGTCATTGGCCTAACTGGAGGTTCTGCGAGTGGTAAATCCAGTGTTGCA
>NC_061841.1:18046729-18049229 GCF_019202785.1 Penaeus chinensis
AAACACTGATAAGTGATATTAATAAAACGAAAAAAAAAAAAAATATATATATATAGAAATGACCCTTTGTGCTCGACGACTCGACCCGGAAATAAGGCAAAAGTGATCGATATTCAGGAGCCAATCAGCGTCGAGGAGGAATTTTTAGCGGGAAATATCAGCTTTTTCGGAATAAAAAAGACAATCGGTTCTTTATATGGTAACGGAGGAAATAGATGAAAGTAGACGATAATAAAGGGAAAGTAAATTGAAAAAAGGGGAAAGCGTAGAGGGTGATAAAGGAAGGGTAAATAGGTAAAGAAAGATAAAAGAAGGAGGGGGAGCATGGATAAGAAACATGGTTAAGTAATGGATAACGTAAAGAAGGAGATAGTAAAGAAAAGACGATAGTAGGAAAAGAGTAGATAGAAAGCTACGAAAGAAAGAAACAGAAGAAATGGAATCATGAAAGAAGAAAGAAAGGTAAATAAAAACGAAACCGAGAAAACGAGAAAAACGGGAAATTGAGAAGTGGAAGAAATTATGATAATAGAGGGAGCATAGATATAAAAATAAAGAGAAAATAAATTGATGATAAGAAAGGTAAAAGATAGAAGAAATGGTTAGGAAAGATAGATGGAGAAGGGAAGAAATATGCCCTGATAAAGATAGTAATTAATAGCTAAGACAAGGAAGGAAAGGAAGGAGAGGAAAAATGATAAGAATGAGCGATAAGAAAGAAAGGTAATTGATAGCTAATGAAGGAGAAAATAAATGATAAAAAAGGGGGATGAGAAAGAAGGACAAGAAAAGAGGATAATAAAGGAGAGTAAATCATTGAAAAAAATAATAAGGAAGAGAAGAAGAAGGGAAGGAATGAAGGAAACTAGAAGAAAAAAAAATCGACCGAATAGAAGAAAGAGGTCAGTAAAAAATGAAAAAAATAGAAAGATATAAAATAAGGTAAAATAAAAGATGAAGAAAGAAAAAAGAGAGTGAGAGAAAGAAAGAATGTATGAAAGAAAGATGAAGAAGAAGAAAAAGAAAAAGATGAAACAAACACACACATGTGTGTGTGTGTGTGTGTGTGTGTGTGTGTATACATGTGTATGTATAAATATACACACATATATATATATATATATATATATATATATATATATATGCATATATATATATGCATATATATATATATATATATATATATATATATATATATATATATATATATATATATATATATATAATTCAAAGACATCGCGACTGGGTGTTGCCAGGGGAACGAGCGAGAAACTAGGCTTTTAACAAAATTAACCGACGAAGAATTTTGCTTAAAAGAGAAATGTCATATGTGTTATTTACTTGCTGAGAGGTAGTGAGCAAGGGATAGTAAGTGGTATGTAGGTAGATAGATGGGCAGATAGATAGATAGATAGACAGATCGATGGCTAGGCAGATAGATAAACAGACAGCAAGAGCGATAGAGAGATAAATATAATGATAGATCGATAGAGAGAAAAATCGAGGGATAGACCGATCTATGGATTGACAGATAGATAAACAAACAGAGAGAGAGATAAAGAGATTGATATATGAATAGACAGATAGACCGATAGCTGGATGTATATGTATGGATGGATAGATAGATAGATAGACAGATAGATACAGACATCGATAGACTGACAGATAAACCGACGGATCGATAGACAGACAGTTTTAGGGATAAACGTGTAGAAAGATAGATAGATAGACAGGCAGGGAAAGAGGCAGACAGATGTAAACTTACATACTTACATACGTACACACTTACATACGCCAGAGTTGGCTTCTTCCACTGTTAAAAATAGGATAGTGAATATATTAGTACAAGTTTCCTTCGTTTACAATAGAGAATTAAGAGTAGATAGATATGTGAAGATACATAGGTTTATGTATCCTTATATACAAAACACACAAACACGTACATGATATACACATACAAAGCACACAAATCATCACACGCAAGCAAACATGCAGACACACAGATGCACACACACACACACACACACACACACACACACACACACACACACACACACATACACACACACACACACACACACACACCACACACACACACACACACACACACACACACTCCTAAAACGAGAAACAAAAAATACAGACACAAACAAACACAGAAACTACGTAAACTGTTTCTGTTTGTGCATATCAGACATGTTTATAACACGTCTAAAATTCATCAGATTTTTTTTTTTTTTTTTTTTTTTTTGAGCAGAGAAGAGCGTAATAAACTTGCCTGTTCCTACGGGGAAGCAGGGAGCGGGGGGGGGGGGGGGTGAGGGGGGTAATGACTTTCTATCTCATCTGCCTCTCTTTCTTTTATGTTTTGTGTCTGTTTGTTTGGATTTATATATATGATCTTCTCTCTCTCTGTCTCTCTCTCTCTCTCTCTCTCTCTCTCTCTCTCTCTCTCTCTATCTATCTATCTCTCTCTCTCTTTCTCTCGCTCTCTCTCTCT
>NC_061841.1:18056729-18059229 GCF_019202785.1 Penaeus chinensis
GAGAGGGAGAGAGAGAGAGAGAGAGAGAGAGAGAGAGAGAGAAAGAGAGAGAAAGAGAGAGAAAGAGAGAGAGAGAAGAGAGAGAGAGAGAGAGAGAGAGAGAGAGAGAGAGAGAGGAGAGAGAGAGAGAGAGAGAGAGCGAGAGAGAGAGAGAGAGAGAGAGAGAGAGAGAGAGAGAGAGAGAGAGAGAGAGAGAGAGAGAGAATCAAAATCCAAAGTCCAAACACTTTATTAATTACGAAAGTGCTCCTTGAAATTCTCTCAGGTTGGAGATGTCTCGGATCCTCGGTGAGAGAGAGATGAGGAGATAGACAGACAGATAGAAAGATAGATAGCCTGATAGATAGATATATAGATAGACTGAAAGATAGATAGATAGATAGGTAGATAGATAGATAGATAGGTAGATAGATAGATAGATAGATAGTTAGATAGTCAGATAGATAGAGAGAGACATTGAGAGAGAAAGAGAAAGAGAGAGGGATAAATAGTTATATAGACAGAGAGAGACAGGGAGCTGTGGGAAAGAGAGATAAGAAGATAGACAGATAAATAGGATGATAGAGAGGGAGAGACAGATACCGATGACTAAATAAATCACATACTTAAGTACAGGTTTGGGATAAGGAGTGTGGGTGGGTTCGAATCCTACCCACGGTCCGAGGGTCGTCTCGCTGACGGAACCTTAAAAAAATAATTGTAAAAAAGATGATAATAATGCGTGTGGAGTAAAAACAAATGGCTGAATAATATGCAGCAGTTGAATATAACCGGATTGTGATTTTCAGTAAAAAAAGAAAGAGAGAAAAATAAGAAGAAAAATGAAAATGGATGATAATAAGTGAATGAATGGACCTACTGTATAAACGAACAGAATACATGCATAATGCACACGAAATGAAAATAACATTGAGTGAAAAAAAATCCTCCAGAAGAAATAACAGAGGAGGAAAATATGTTAAATAAAGTGAATATCTTACTTCTAAGAATCAAAATAACATCAGATATAACAAAAAAGTGGGAAAATGTAAATAGACAAAGTACAATGAATATAAATAAAAACAAAATTGGAGAATGTCTATAGCGAATTATGATAATATAATATAATAATATAATAGAGAGAGAGAGAGAGAGAGAGAGAGAGAGAGAGAGAGAGAGAGAGAGAGAGAGAGAGAGAGAGAGAGAGAGAGAGAGAGAAGAGAGAGAGCGAAAGAGAGAGAGAGAGAGAGAGAGAGAGAGAGAGAGAGAGAGAGAGAGAGAGAGAGAGAGAGAGAGAGAGAGAGAGAGAGAGAGAGAGAGAGAGAGAGAGAGAAAGAGAGAGAGAGAGAGAGAGAGAAAGAGAGAGAGAGAGAGAGAGAGAGAGAGAGAGAGGAGGCAGAGAAAAAGAGAAGAGAGAGAGAATGGGGTGACTGCAACTTCAGCTAAACATATTCATGAATTTGAAATTGTTATTAGCATGTTATTGTAAAAATTTCGTGTCTTTTCATATATATATATATATATATATATATATATATATATATATATATATATATATATATAGTGCTCCTTGAAATTCTCTCAGGTTGGAGATGTCTCGGATCCTCGGTGAGAGAGAGATGAGGAGATAGACAGACAGATAGAAAGATAGATAGCCTGATAGATAGATATATAGATAGACTGAAAGATAGATAGATAGATAGGTAGATAGATAGATAGATAGGTAGATAGATAGATAGATAGATAGTTAGATAGTCAGATAGATAGAGAGAGACATAGAGAGAGAAAGAGAAAGAGAGAGGGATAAATAGTTATATAGACAGAGAGAGACAGGGAGCTGTGGGAAAGAGAGATAAGAAGATGAGACAGATAAATAGGATGATAGAGAGGGAGAGACAGATACCGATGACTTAATAAATCACATACTTAAGTACAGGTTTGGGATAAGGAGTGTGGGTGGGTTCGAATCCTACCCACGGTCCGACTGTCGTCTCGCTGACGGAACCTTAAAAAAATCATTATAAAAAAGAAGAAAATAATGCGTGTGGAGTAAAAAACAAATGGCTGAATAATATGCAGCAGTTGAATATAACCGGATGGTGATTTTTAGTAAAAAAAGAAAGAGAGAAAAATGTGAAGAAAAATTAAAATGGATGATAATAAGTGAATAAATGGACCTACTGTATAAACGAACAGAATAAATGCATAATGCACACGAAATGAAAATAACATCGAGTGAACAAAAAAATCCTTAAGAGGAAATAACAGAGGAGGAAAATATCATGTTAAATAAAGTGAATATCTTACTTCTAAGCATCAAAATAACATTAGATATAACGAATTGCTAGCAAGTGAACAATTGAAACTTTTAGTATTTTATTTTTATTTTTTTGTTTTTTTTTCCACTCTTCCTTCCTTTTCCCCTTCTTTCCTTCCTTTTATATTTATTTTCCTTCATTTTATATATATTTATTTATCTGTTTATTTTTCTAGGGGAAAGCGAGCACATTTGAATTGTCTT
>NC_061841.1:18089229-18101729 GCF_019202785.1 Penaeus chinensis
GAATGAATATGTGTATGTGGAAACAAAATATGTCTAAATATATGTATGTGGATTTTAGAGGTGTATATGCCTATGTATGTGCATATATCTGGTGCAAATTTGTATGTGTGTGTATCTGTATCTGTTTATTTAAATGTTTATGTATCTGCGTTATGAGTAAATCTACGAATACGTACGTGTATATTCATGTTCATGTGGATATGTGTTGATACCTTTACATTTTCCCCTTTTCCTTTTAAAGTATATAGGTTTATGTGCGGGCAGAATGTGACTGTTTTATATTACCGTAACAGGGAAATTGATATCATTTCCTCAATTTCTTCGTATATTTTCTTTAGACATGCTATTATATTCCTGTTTGACTCGAATGGATACTCGCCCTTCCGCTACCTGTGCATATGCTTATCGATATGAGAGCATGTGTGTCTGTGTGTTATGTGTATGTGTGTGTGTGTGTGTGTGTGTGTGTGTGTGTGTGTGTGTGTGTGTGTGTGTGTGTGTGTGTGTGTGTGTGTGTGTTAGTATCTGTGCACATGTGTCTCTTTGTGTAAGTATGTGTGCACATGTGTGTGTTTATGTAAGTATGTGTCTATATATGTGTGTGTGTGTGTCTCTGTGTGTGAGCGTGTTCGCTTTTTATATTTATAGACCACGTCACGCTATGTTTAAAGTTAAAAAGAGGGCTAAAAATACTTTATGATTTTATAAAACCCGGCTCCTAGCACGCGATCTGTACGCAACAATCTCATCATAATATTTAGTCAGTATCAATATAAATCGAACCGCACACACATACCTCTGCCTCATTAGACATCAAATAACTCTTGAATAATAACTTACCCGATACTGATTCTCGTTTCGTCTTTTGTTTATTTAACTTTTGGAAATTTTATGCATTTTATATTTCACTCTTCCTTTTTTTTTCGTTTTTTTTTTCTACAGATTTTCGATTTGCTACCGTTGGCTCCAGCCAATATTTTGTTTATCTATCGATCTTTGTATCTATTTTATTAAACCTAAACCCAGGTCTATACCTTAATCCGTTACCCATGACTTACCCATACCCTACCCGCTACCCCCGACCCTAATTCTACCCTGCCCCCCCCCTCCCCGTCACCCTAACACCATACCTAACCTCCTTGCCTAACTACAACACCCTAACCCGCCCCCCTTTGCCTTCCCCCCCCCTTACCCTACGGTATCCCCTTCCCTTACCCTAGACCTTCACTTTACCCAACCTCTACCCTACCCTCCCCCTCCCCCGTCCATCTTTCCTGTCCCCCTGCCCCGCCCCCCCCCCTTGCCCCCTTCTCCCCTCCCCTCTGCGAAAAACAACAACAAAAACAAGAAAATGAAATCGCAAAGAGGATAAAATTTCCCTAAATTTCACGATAAAAATTCCTAACGAGGACACACACAAAAATACGGAAACAAACACGGAAAAAAAGACCTTGGAGGAACACGACGAATTCCATAAAAAAAAAAAAAAAAAAAAAATTGAAAACAAGACAAAAAACGGGAAATAAAAATCCACAAAAAAAGGAGAAAAAAAAAAAAACTGGAAAAACACACACACACACGAACAAAAATTCAAACAAAAAGTGCCCATCGAATTTCCCCAAATACAACCGCCCATCCCCCCAAAAAAAAAAAAAAAAAAAAAAAAAAAAAAAAAAAAACACGAGGAAATTCCCCCAAAAAGATTAAAAAAAACCCAAAAAAACACACACACAAAAAAAAAAAAACCCACGAGCTAAAAAAAAATCTCTCTTTTATAACTTCCCCCACACAAAGGAACCGCCGACAGCTAATGTGAAAATGGACTCTTTCCTGATTGTCATTACGGTTTCCTGGCGTTTAATTTTTCTCCAGAATCCAATTTCTTTCGGGTTTATTGACGGGGGAGGGGGGGGGGGGGGAGGGGGGGGGGGGGTTTCTCGGATTTTGGGCGGGGGAAAAAGGAAAAGTAGGGGGTAAAAGCAGAGAGGCGGGGGGTTCCCACACCACACACAAAAAACCCCCCCATATATTCATCCACAAAAACTAACAACACCACACAACCCACAAAAAACACCACACACACACATAATCCCACAACACACCCAAATACACACAAACCCAAAAACACAAACACACCCACAAGAAAAACCACACACATTTCAAATATATATATATATAATAAAATATATTTTTTAAATTTTATAATATATAATATATAATTAAAAATTATATATATAAAAAATTATAAAATAATAAATATATAAAATTTTTTATATATATATTTTGATAAAGAGAAGGAGAGAGAGAGGGGGGAGATAGAAAGATAATAGATAGATAGTTGAGAGAGGAGAGGAGCATTTAAAAAAAGGTGAACAAAGGCGAAGAGGAGAGGGAAGAAAAGGGGGAAGAATAAATAATTTTACTCTGAATTTTTTTTTTTTTCAAATTAAAAAGGGATTTTTTGCATAATTTTGTTTAATTGCACAGCCCTGGACTTTATCAGTAAAGTATTTCCTCCCCCAGTTCGTCATATATATATATATTTGAACTGCATGATTATTGGACATTCCTGAACTATTTTCGTTAGTTTGGAAAAAAAAAAAAAAAAAAAAAAAAAAAAAAAAAAAAAAAAAATCATCGTATTGTTTCCATATAATTATTTTTTAATAAATTTTCTTTAATTTTTTTAATCATTTGAATCATGATATAAAACCTTTTCTTTTGGATTTTTTGGAAATTAATTTTTCCTTTTTTTTTTACAGGGGCTATGACTTTTTCAAAGCCAAATGAACTAAGAATAAACAAACGGAATTAACTGTATGGCTGAACTAAACTTACAAACTTTATTTTTTTGCATCGTCTTCTTCGTGAATTATCGTCCGGGCTCTTTCTCGTTAAATATAAACCGAAAGGCTATTGACCTTTGGCTCCAGCAAGGTCAGCACATTGATCATTGGTTACAAGTCTCCTGTTTTACTTGTTTTACTAGTTTTTTTATATTTCGTGAAGGTTGAACAGGTCTGGTGTTGGCTCTGTCTACCTGTACGCGAGCGGTTTGTGTTAGTTCATAGCTATGGTCGGTTTTTTCATGTATTGGTTTGGTAATGGTAGTGTGCTTAGTGATGATTTGGGTGAGCATGTTCCGCACACGAGCCACTTAGCAGTGATTGTTGCAATCTTATGCTTATTTTTTTTCTGGTGATGTGGAAAATACCTATAAAAAAAGCAATAAAGAAAAAGAGAAAATAGAAAAAAATATATATATATATTATATATATATTTATGTATATATATATATATTGACAATAGTTGTTATAGTCATAGGAATGTTTTTTTTTTTTGTATTTGCCATGAGTTTCGCGCGTTTTCTCTGTACGGGGTCTTAGTTGGAAGGAAAAAAAAAAAAAAAAAAAACATATACAAAACTAAAAAAAAAAAACTATAAAGTTCATATACGTGTTTTTTTTTTTTGGTTTTTTTTTTTTTTTTTAAACCGTATAGTAAAACACACAGTAGCAGTGTAGGTTATGGCGATATTAAAACATTCAATAACAGAAATAAAGGACTGCTACCATAATGAAAATAGACGCATCCCTCACGCGTTCCACCTGCTTTATTGCTTCCTGAGCGGGCGCTGGCGATCGGATATTAGGGGCGTATGGCTAGCAGTCTGCCACCTGGGACGGGCGGATCTTCCTACCGATCTCGCAGGAAAGAGAGAGTCGAGAGGGAATGCACAGGCCTTCTAAGTGTGGTGTTGTACGCATTGGATTAGTGGTTTTTACTTCATTGTTATCCCTGTATAAGGTTACATATCCACGCGCGACGTGGGAACAAGTTTCTGGACAATTATGTGCGTTCGATAAGGACGTTTTCTTACTGACTTCTGAGGTGTGGGTTGTACGGGGCTCAGATACCCACGTGAGCTGGTCATACCCAAAGAAGTGCCGCACTTGAGCTCTGTAGAATACCCGGAAGCCTCGGGCATTGTTTTCCGAAGCACCGTGACACGTAAGGAGGCTTCCTTGACGATTTCCTTCAAACTATTGTTTTCTAAATTTGGGGTCTTGGGTTTTAAAGGGTTACACGAGAGTTTTTAAATGTTCAATATTTTTTTAAAGTTTAGCCCCTAAACTTAATGTTCTCTTCATGGTTTAGCAGTCTCTGGGTGGGTATGCGGTGAGATTCACCCATAAACTTGTGGTCTTCTCGGGAAACAGGGCTTGAGAAACCGAGCGTTGGAAGACTGTTTGAAGTTTAGGAGAAGGAGTCGTCGATGCTGTTGGCAAGGATCCCTTCGAAAACCTTATTCAAAAAAGACAAGGGAAAGATTTGTTGGCAATTCTGTGGTCCAGTTTATATGTCCTCTCTTATTTATTTTCTTGATGTTCTGGGGTATCGGTAATTCATGAGTGCTTTCCGCAAGTTTTGGCTTATTTGGCCACTAAAGTTCCTGGCAAGTGGAAGGAAGGAGGTAATAAAACTTTTGCGTTGTTGTTTTGAGTGTGTAGAATCATAGGATATATATGATATTGTTCTTGTCCTATGGTGCTCTGTTAGTTTTGCCTTTGAGGCAGCTGTGGAGAGAGGCGGAAAAAATAACTGAGGGGAAAAGAATAATTTTTGTTCTTATATAATAACTGGAATATTTCCTGGAGGAAATACTAACACTAGTTTTGTTTCGGGGGGCGGACGCCCCGGAAATGGCCTCTGATTTAGCAACTTGTTTCTATCCTGAAACCAAAAAAAAACAAAAAAAAAAAAAAAATCAAAAAAAAAAAAAAAAAATAAAAAAAAAAAAAAAAAAACACCAATGCATTTTTTCTGACGTCAGACTCTGGTCTATTTTGCTTTCTCTTCAATTACGGCACAAGGGCTCATGCGATGAGCTGGTAGGGCTCTTGTTTATGCTGTTTTATTACGTATTTTATTTTGCGTTAGATGGTAATTGGCCACCTATGGCCAGGACCACAGCTGGGGTGGGACTAGGAGAGAGAGAGAGAGAGAAGAAGGATGAAGAGAGAGAGGAAAAGAGAAGCAAGAGAAGAGAGAAAGGGGACGAGTAGAAGAGAACATAGAGAGAGAGAGAGAGAGAAAGAGGAAGAAGAGAGAGCCGGAGAGTTAGAGCGAACGAGGCAACGTCTAGAGACGAGCTCGTTGTCTCTACTACCTCCCTTCTCCTCCTCTCTCCTTTCTCCCTTCCCTTTATCCTTCTTTCATCTTCTCCATTCTTCCAGGGGGATTTTGGTCTATCACGGTGCCTATATTTGTTGAACCTTTTCTCTTTTTTGTCTTTGCAGGGGGAGGAGGGGAAAAAAAGAAGGAAGAAAAAGAAAGAAAAAGGAGAAAGAGGAAGAGGAAAAAGGGAAAAAAAAAAATAAAAAAAAAAAATAAAAATACCCGTTAGTATGCCGTTATTTATACTATCGACAGTATGTTTACAGTTCTCGCAGAGAACAGGAATTCTCTGGTGTTTGTACAGAGCCAAGTTCTCAGTATTCAACTTTTGTGTTAGCGCCGCCGCATTCCGCCTTAATTTTAGCATATACTATGTGTTACCTCACCCAACCAACCAGAGGGATGGGAAGTGGCGAGGAAAACCAAATCTTTTTAGATCCGTCAGGGGGACAAATTTTTATCATGTTTTCGGTCTATGTCTCGGTGGTCTGCAGTAAGGGAGTGCAGATTTGAGTCGTATTCTAGATTGATAGGGTTGAGGTTTCTTATGAGAAGGCCCAGGTTCTTATTCAACGGCTCAAGGCGTTATCTCATAGTTGTTGTTAGTAAGTATTGAAGATTATGGTTCTGTAGGCCGGGAGTTGTTGTCCTCAGAGCTAAGATGCATGCATATATGTTTGGGAGTTTGACTATTTTTTGTATTATCAGTTTGAATTGTAAGATACGTTTTTTCTAGTATGTAATAGAATTAAGTGTTGTGTTAGTTTTTTTCTCGGACAGAAGATTGTGACAAAGGTCTGTTCTCTGTTTTTCTGTTTTTTTTATTCTGTCTGATTCTCTCTCTCTCTCTTAGCCGACACAACCTCCTCTCCCCTCCCTTCCCTTGTCCTCTCTATTAACCGTTTCCCTACTTGTCCTCTGACCTCCTTGCTGATCCGTTATGTCTGTATATGCTGTATGAATATAGTAGGACGTCTCTTCAATTTTTGTTCTATTTATTATATTTGATTCTCTCTCTCTCCTCTCTCTCTCTCTCTCTCTCTCTCTCTCTATCTCTCTCTCTCTCTCTCTCTCTCTTTCTCTCTCTCTCTCTCTCTCCTCTCTCTCTTCTCTCTCTCTCTTATCTCTCTCTCTTTCTCTCTCTCTTCTCTCTCGTCTGTCACTCTTCTGCCTTGCTTGTTTGCCGCCTTTCTATTTGGCTCACGTTTCTTCTCCTCACATTTTATTCCATTCTCGTTCGTTGGCTTTTTCTCTCTGCTTCTATCCCCTTTTTTCCTCATGCCTCTGCCATATTTCGTTCACTATTGATGTCCTATGTTGTGAACTTAACTTAAATTAAAGGTAGCTGGGAGGATAGTCTAATAAACTATATTATAGTTGCAGTGTAAGGTAATAGGGGGGTTCGCAGTAAGAAAAATATCTGGATTTAAAATAATTTAAATATGGAGAGAAAAAAAGAAGAAAAGAAAAAAATAGAAAAAAAAAAGGAAATTAGAGAAGATTTCTAAGTGGAAACAAAAAATCGGAATTATACGAGGTCACACTCTTAATGCTTGGATTTTTTGGGATTGAGTAGGAGGTTGTGTGGGGATGACTATATTGGGTTGGGTAGGGAAGTTATGAATAGTTTGGAAAGGGAGGAATATGGGTTGAAAAGTAATATGTAGAAAGGTAATTGAGAGAGAGGAAGGAAGATGAAGGAACAGAGAAAATTTTTACAGGCATTGAAGTGAAGATGAGGATTATGAATCTTGTTAGTGTAGTTCGATGAGAGAGAGACGTTGATGATGATGATGATGACCGCTGAATGATGTGTGGATTTCGAGAGAGAATGATGAGAGATTATAGATAGTGATTAGATAGATAATGAGCAGAGAGAGGGAGAGAGAGATTATTACTGGATTTTTTGAGAGGAATGCATGAGGAAAGAGAGAGTGATTGATAGGACACATTTGGGAGAGATTGATTGAGAGATAAGAGTATGCAGAGTTTGGGAGGAGACGAAAGTTGATAGATTTGATTTGGAGGAGTTGTGAGAGATGGGTAAGGAGCGAGATGTCTTGGAGAATGAGGAGTTAGATGAGTGGAGTTGGTAGTGAGAGAGGCTGGCGATGATGGAGAGAGATAGATTTGTTTGAGTTTCATGATGATGCATTTGAGAGGACTGAATTGGATGAGCGAGGATGAGAGTAGGAGTGGAGATAAGAAGAGTTTTAAGATGGATTATTTTATCTGGATTTTGATGGATGATGGGATGAGAAGAGGATTGGGTTTGGATTTGATGCATGCCATATTTTTGGAGTGGTACATGAGTTGAGATTGTTGGATGAGAGATTTTTGAGGAGGGTTTGGAGTTGTGGATGATCGATGGATTGTTGTTAGTATAGTTGATGTCGTTGGTGTGTTGTTTTGGTGGTTTTGAGATGAGAGGAGAAGAAAGATTGTAGGGCAGTGAGGGATGCATAATGGGATTTAGATTATTGTCTTTTACTTGGGAGATGATAGGGGAGAAAGAGAGATTGGAGTGAGGATATTTTGAGATGATGTTTTCGTTTAGTAGCGTTTGAGAGGAGAATGGGAGGTGGTGGTGGGAATTGTGTATTGAGATTGTGAGTATGGTTGTGTGGAGAGGAATGAGTAGTGTTGAGAGAGATAGAAGTGGATATTGATAGATGATAGATGTAGTATAGATATGATAGAGTATATTTGAGGTTGAGATGGACGAGTGGATGGATGATGATTGAGTGAAGCTGGAGAGAGTGTTTTTGAGACTTTTGGAGTGGTAGAGGATGAGACTTTGAGGATTTATTTTATTGAGGCAGATTGTGAAATGGGATTGCTGGAATTTTTGATTTGAGGAAGAAAGTTTTGTTTAGATTTGTGATGGTAGGGAGACAGAGATTGGAGGTATTTGAGATGATGGATCGAGAGAGTAGACTTTTGAGATTGGAGTTATTGGAGAAGATTTTGAGGAGAGTAGAAAGAAGTTTTTTTAGTGTATGTATCGTTTGAGAAGAATGTTTGTGGAGTAGAGAGTAGTTTTGTGCTGATGGGTATCATCTTGATTTCTTTTGGTAGTAATGAGAAGAGATATTTGAAGTGAGAGTTATTTAACGATGCAGTTTTGACTGAATTATTTGAAGGTGAGAGTGAGGATGAGAATGAGGACTTTGAGGTGGTGGTTTGTTTAGAATAGATAATGTGGAGGAGAGATGATGAGAGGGAGTGTCGGGAAGGACAAAGTATTTTTATATTGTGAGAGTGTTTTGTCGAGGAGTAGAGATTGTGGAAGGGAAATTCTGAGGGATGGACTCCTGTCGAGATGTGATTTGATGTTGTGTAATTTTAGTGGAGATGGAGTTAGGAGAAAGCTGAAATATTCGAGTATGTTATGAGAAGAGCGGTCGGTTGTGGGATCGATGAGAGAGGGATTATCTTGACAGGAGATAGATAGCGAGAAGACGTGTTGATGAGTTTTGGATAGATGCGGAGAAGGATGAGAAAGTTAGTTGAGAATATTAGATTGATTAGAGATTGGAGACAGTTGAGAGATCGGTTAGATATTGAGGAAGAGACAATGATGATACAGATAGAGGAGAAGATGGATGAGATTTAGAATAGAGATTGAAGAGAGAGAGGGATGAGAAGTTTAGGAGAGACTATGAGAGAGGACTGAGTTAGACAGATAGTATAAGATTAGCATGATAGTAATAGACAGATTGATAGATTAGGACGACGTAAGTGAAAGAGATAGACAGGACATAGACTAATTATCTAGATAGAATAGTAGATATTTTATGAGATAGAATCAGGTTTGTATATGACTAGAGTAAAGATTTTTATTGGCTGATTATGGAACTAAGAGAACACGCAGGATAATTCAGAAGCGGGGTGGATTATCTGATTAAAGATTAGACTGAAACTGAACAGATCAAGACTATTTGTATAGAATAGTATGAAGAGTGAGGAAAACTAGGATTGAGGGTGAGGTTGGTTGAGAGAGAGATCAAGATGAATGTTTATGACGAAGAGGAGACCGGTGTGGAGAGACGACGACGATGTGAGAGAGATATGATTATATGGGGAGGATTGGAGACGAGTTAGATGAGGAGAAAAAGGAGGATGACATGAGAGAGAGATGAGGAGATGTGACGACAGCATAGATATTAAATTTTATTCATGTTTTTGTTTATTACTTTTGTTTTTGTTTTTTATTATTGTTATTGGCAATTGTTTTTTTATTATTATTAATTATTGTTATCATTATCATTATTACTATTTTTTCATTATTTATTAAAATTTTAATTGTTTTGTTTTTATTAATGGGTTTCCCTTGTTGTTTTTTTAGTATTGTGATTATTAAAATTTTATTTTTATCATCTTTTCTGTTTTTCTTATTATTTTGATTTAGTTGTATATCATTATATTCATTTATTTCTTTTTAATTAATTTTATTTAAATTTTTAAATTTTTGTTTATTATTTATTATTATCATTGGGGGCAACATTAACACGCCTTTTTTGGTTTTTTTTATTTATTATTTTTTTATTTTTTTTTTTAATTAAACATTATTATTATCATTATTATATATTAAATTTGGGGTTTTTAAAATAATTTATTATTATTATTTTTTTCAATTTCTATTTTTTTTACCCACTGATTTTGTTTTATGTGTAATCTGTTTTTATTGTTTTTAATCTTTGGGTTTTTTGTGGGTAGGGGTAAAAGGGGGTTTTGGGGGGGGGGGGGTTTTTGGGTGTGGGGGTAGAGGGGGGGTGGGTTGGGGGGGGGGTTTTAATTTTTGGGTTGGGGCTGGGTAAGGGGAGTGATTTGGGGATAGATTAAGGATAGATTGATTGTTTTTTTTTTAAAGTATTGATCTTTTTCTCATCTCCATTTTGGTTTTTTTTAATTCTTTCGGTCCTCAGGTTATTTTTTAAACTTAACCCCTTTTTTCTTCTTTTCTTCTTTTTCCTTTTTCCCTTTTTCTCTTTCCTTTATCGATTTTTCTTTCCTTTTCCAGCTCTTTTTTTCCTTTTATTTCCCTTTTTTTTCTCTCCCCATCTGTTTTTCTCTTTTTTCTCCTCTTCCTCCCTTTCCCTTTCCCCTCCACCTCACCTCTCCTTTCCGTCCCTCCACTCCTCACTTTCCCTTTTCTGTTTCCCCACCTCCTCTTTTTCCCTTTTTCCCCCTTCCCCCTTTCCCCCCTTTCCCCCTCCTTTTCCCTCCTCCTCCCTCCCTCTCACTCCACTTCACTTCACCTCCCTCCCCCTCCACCCCAACCTCCACTTCACCCCCAAATTTCCACCTCACTCCCCCACCCCCACCTCCCCTTTCACCTTCCATTTCCCCCTCCACCTCCCCCCACCCCCCACTTCACCTCTCTCCCTTCCTATTTTCCACCCCTCCTCCCTCCCCCTCCTTGCTCCTCCACCTATTTCCCCTTTCTCCCCCTTTCTCCTCCTCCACCTCCTCCTCCTCCTTCCTCCTTTCCCTCACCTTCACCTTCACCTACCTCCTCCACCTCCACCTCCACCTCCACTCCACCTCCACCCTCCACCTCCACCTCCACCTCCACCTCCACCTCCCCCCTCCTCCTCCACCTCTCCTCCTCCTCCTCCTCCCCCACCTCCTCCTCCTTCTCCTCTTCTCCTCTTCCTTCTCCACCGCCTCCTCCTCCTCCTCTTCCTCCTCCTCCCTCCTCCTCCTCCTCCTCCTCTTTCCTCTACCCATCCCTCTCTTTCTCCCTGCTCCTCCCACTTCCTCTCCCTCCCTCCCTTCCTCCCTCCGCGCATCCTTTTTCCTCCTTCCTCTCCTCCTTTCTCTTTCTCTTCCTCCTTTCTCTTTTTCTTCCTCCTTTCTCTTCTTTCCCATTTCTATTTACCAATGTTTTCTCTTATTGTCGGTTAACTCTTAACATCCGAAAAAAACAATTAAAAATAAGTAAATAAACATACAAAGACAGGAAATAAAGAGGAAAAAAAAGAAAAAAAGAGAAAAAGAAAAGAAAAGAAAACGACAACAAAAATCTAAAGTTCCATCAACGCGCAAAGAAAACGGAGATGAAGTTAAAACACAGCCATTAAAAAAATAGAGAGAAAACGGGAAGAAAAAATCAAATAAGGGAGACTCAACAAAATTTCTTGCTGCGTGGATCAGAGATTCTCGCCGATGTATTATATTAGGAGAGTACGAGGGTAAATTCCAGATGCGCCGGGGGAATTTAATGAAGAAATATTTTAATGGAAAAAATAATGGGGGTTGATGATTCTTTTTTTTTTTTTTTTTTTTTTTTTTTTTTGTCTTCAAATATATACATATTGTATTGATTTTTCTTTAAATGAAAAAAAGAAAAAGAAATGTAACCTTATTCTTCTTGTCTGTCTGCCTATCTTTTTTTCTTTCTTTCTGTATGTCTATCCGTCTGTCCGACTATCTGCCTGCCTGTCTGTCTGTCTCTCTCTCTCTCTCTCTCTCTCTCTCTCTCTCTCTCTCTCTCTCTCTCTCTCTCTCTCTCTCCTCTCTCTCTCTCTCACCCCCCCCCCTCTCTCTCTCTCTCTCTCTCTCTCTCTCTCTCTCTCTCTCTCTCTCTCTCTCTCTCTCTCTCTCTCTCTCTCTCTCTCCGCTCTCCCTCTCCCTGCCCCTCCCACTCCTCCTCCAAAATTAATGATAATAACGCAAATGATGATAACAGCTGTATTAATAACACTTATAATAACAGCATTGAAAATAATATAAACGAATGTCGCGAATAATGATAATTTCATAATAATGATATTATAATAATGATAAGAGTGATTATGATAATAGTAATAATGATTTTAATAATAATAATTCTAATAATTATATTAATAATAATTCTAATAATGCTAATAGTAATAATTCTAATAATGATAGTGATGATGATGATACTACTACTACTACTGCAGCTAATGATAATGATAATGATAATAATAATAATAATAATAATAATAATAATGCTGATAATAATAATAATAATAATAATAATAATAATGATGATGATGATGATGATGATGATGATGATGTTGATGATGATGATGGTGATGATGAGGATGAGGATGATGATATCAATAATAACGATGATAATAATGATGATGATAGCTATGATAATGATAATATCATGTCATAATGATGATGATAGCATAATTGTTATTGATGGTAATGACAATGATAATCATTATCAATACTGTTGACATCATTAACAGTATTGATGAAAATTCTAAAAATAATGATAGTAATAATAGTAATATGATGATAATATTGATAATCATATTAGTGACAATAAGGATAATGATGATTAT
>NC_061841.1:18106729-18109229 GCF_019202785.1 Penaeus chinensis
TCTAATATGTATACATAGTGTAAGTCTACCATATAATTTAAAAAAGAAAACGGATATTCTGTTGTTAGAAAACCCATTTTCTTTATTTTCACCCATTTTCTATAATTCCTTTAATTTCTGCGGTGGTGATCCGAACACAGATTCGAATCATCCCCGAAATCTAATCAATTCATTCCTGATCCATGGACAACGCAACAAATAAAGCATCATCACAATGCAATATAACCAACGATTGCAGAACATTCGGTTTGAATTATTTGGGGTTTTATTAGAGATTTGTCAGTACCGAATGCTTCAGGATGTGTCTGCGTGTTTCAGTTTTATATATGAAGCTTTGAAGGACCGAACGCAAAATGAGAAAATAAATCTAAGAACTAGACGAAATAAGAAGGGAAGATTATACTGATAAAAAGGAAGGGGAGAATATTGTAACAATAACATGAGAATGATAATAATATAGATATATACATGATAATAACAACCATTTTAACTAAATTATGGTTGCGATGCTATCAACTGCCAGGCAATGAATTTAAGAAATTTTGTCTCTCACACTGATATCAATAACGATGATAATAGTGATGCGAAGAATATAATTTCTGATAACCAGTATAACATCGACAATATAAACTACAAAAAAGAGAGAAAATTACTACAATATAGAACAAATGGTAAGGAAAGATAAGGGAAAATAATGCACTATTTTCTACTGTTTTTAATGTGCTGTAAATTTGAACCTTGAACAGTAAAAGTGACGTAACTGCTTATTACTGAAATTGCGTTGTTGCATTGGGATATTGATGAGTGTATTAAATCGGTATAGGTTGTTTCACTGAAATTCAAGTTATTATCATTGTTTGTAATTATTGTTGTTATTGTCATTATTGTTATTATTATTATCATCATCATTGTTATTATTATTATTATTACTATTATTATTATTATTATTATTATTATTATTATCATTATTATTATCATTATTATTATTAGTAGTAGTAGAAGTAGTAATAGTAGTAGAAGTATCATTATCATCATCATCATTATTATTATTGTTGTTGTTGCGGTTGCTATTTGTTATTGTTGTTATGATTTTATCTTTATCATTATTATTATTATTATTATCATTATTATCATTATTATTATCATCATCATTATTATCATTTTTGGTATTATTATTATTACTATTATTATTATTATTATTATTATTATCATTATTGATATCATTATTATTATTCCTATTATCATTATTATTATTGTTGCTGTTGCATTAATATTAGTATCAGTATTAGCAGTATCTTTCTAATAATCATTATCATTATAACTATCATTTATCATTACCTTGAAATTATTTTGTTATTCCCATCATCATTATTACCCTTAAGCATACTTGCTATAGAGATCATTAATACCACCATCACCATCACCATAAATCCCATTATCCCAATCCTCAGATAACACCGTTCATCATTACGCCTCCCTTAATTAACCTTAATTACGCAGTGATTTAAGAACCGCTATAATCATGTTTCCCTATTAACTCAAATGAGCGTTAGTCCTTAATTAACTGCATTACTGTCCACCCAATTGTAATTAAAGAGTCGTTTGTTTTCCTGCTGTACATTTCCGAGTGTTATGGTATTGTTCGACGCAATAGAGACACAAAGAGTACACTACACTTGTGCTGTATTTTCCGGTATGTGTAACGAAAGAAAATTAAATTGAATGAAGGAAAATGAAAATGAAACGCGTATTCGTATTACTGTTAGATTGAATTTATTTTATTTGCTGGTTATATTTTGTAGTGTATTTTATATGGTTAGGGATTTATGGTAAATGTTTTGTATAATTGTTTGTACTGTATTTTCAGTAAGTGTAACAAGAGCCAAATGGAAAATGAAACGTGTGTTATTCTTCAATTTAGTTTGTTTTATTCACAGGGTATATTTTTTATAGTACTCTATATGGGGATAAATTTATCGTTATATTGTATACGATTGACAATGATAATAGGTTTATATTTATATTACGTAAATATAATGTGTTTCTCTTGAGTACTTGTTGAGAAAAAGTTTTCCCTGAGTTTTGTCTTAGGAAATAGTTTTCAGAAACACGGAAAAAATGTTAAGTATTATGTAAACTCTTCATTCTTGGGTGGAACTATACAAAAGTAAAAGCTAATTCAGTAACTTAAAATGGATTGGTATGTGAATAAAATTTAAAAGGCCAAACACATAGAGAAAACAATGAATATTACTCAGATATAAAACAAATAAAACAATAATAAACATAGATAACACAATAAACGCTAAACCAATAAAAAAAATAATGAACACAAACCAAACCCATTGCGAAAAGAATAAACACTTCACCAATAAACAATTCAAAACAAATAAAACCTAAAACACACAGCAAAAAAAAAAAAAAAGAATAAACAAACAAATAAATAAATAAGTAAATAAATAAATAAATAAGATAATAAAGAATAAAACACAAATAGATG
>NC_061841.1:18119229-18121729 GCF_019202785.1 Penaeus chinensis
AAGGTCGTATTCTATGGGGCTTTGTGACATGTCATTTGTTTTTCTTCCTTTTCTTTTATTTTCAAACTTTTTTCTTATACTGTTTCCATTTTCAGAAATTCTACGTTACAAGTTCTTACTACTATTTTTTTTCAGTATTTCGAACCTTCCCATGTTTTATATCTTTCTTTTTTATTTTCCAATTTCATATTCAATATCATTTCTCATTTCTTTCTTTCGTCTTCTTCACTTTTTTCATTCTCTCTTATTCTTCTTTATTATTTCCTTCTTTCTTCTTATCTTCCTCATTATATCCCTTTCTCTCGTTTTTTTCTTTCCTTTCCTTTACTCTCGTTTTTCATTCTTCTTCATTATTTCCTTCTCTGTCAATCCTTCTTTCATTCATCTCCATTATATTCTTTTTGTTTCCTTTTTCTTTCTCCAACATTTCCTTCTTTCTAATTCTGTTCAACTTTCCTTAATTTCATTTTCTTGCCTATTTCCTTCTTTCTCTTTCTTTTTTTCCTTTATCCCCTTTCTATCTTTTTTTGTCTTCTTTTCATTTTTTACGTCATATCTATGTAAGATCGTTTACGTTCATTATGATATAAGTATATATACACTTTTAAGCCAAGGATGGATGCATTCACACACACACACACACACACACACACATACATACACACACACTAAATCACTGACTCACCCACTTACTCACACACACACACATACACACACACACACACACACACTAATTCACTGACTCACCCCCCTCACACACACACACACACACACATACACACACACACACACAGACACACACACACACACGCACACACACACACAAAACCCGGTCCATTTCGCACCTACTAAAATAAAGATTTCCTCTTAACGTAACGTCTTGTAAATTTAAATTTCGAGAAATGTCTGTTTTGGAGCCTCGGGGAAATTCCACTCCTGATTTGGGCTGAGAATTCGATATTTTTTTTGGAGGTTTTGTGTGAAGTGAAAATGAGAGGAGAGAGAGAGAGGGGGGAGAGAGAAGAGGAAGAAAGAAGAGAGAGAAAAGGGGAGAGAGAGAGAGAGGAGAAGAGAGGGAGAGAGAGAGAGAGAGAGAGAGAGAGAGAGAGAGAGAGAGAGGAGAGAAGAACAAGAAAGAGAAAAAAAGAGAAAAGAAAGAAAGAAAGAGACCCAGTGAAAAGACAAAGACAAAACTAAATCCAACGAAAGAGAGAAAGAAACGAAATAGAAAGAAATGAGAACTAAATAAATAAAGAAAAGGGACTACAATTTACAGCATATACATTACAACATACAACATGCAACATACACCATACAACATGCATTATACAACATACAAAATACAAAATAGAGCACACAACATACAGCATACAACCAACAACATACAACATACAACATACAGCATACAACTCACACCATACAACTTACAACACACAGCCTGTAACATACAACATACCGCATTCCACCATCCCACGCACCTGCTGTTGAAAATCCCTTTGGCTTTAAACCACACGATTCTCCTCGACAGACGCAGTACCTCACCTTGCTTCTGCTCCGTCTTGGATTAACGTGTTTTATTACGCGGCGGGTCACGATAGGTCATTATGGTGAGGCCAAGGGAGGTCGATAAGGCAAGGTCACGTAATGGGGCTAGCTGGTTTGTCTCTTTTTTTTTTTTTTTTTTTTTTTTTTTTGGGGGGGGGGGGTTGATGTCCGTGTCTGTGTGTCTAATTTGCTTTGTCTGTCTTTCTCTGTATGTTCGTATGTCTGTCTCTGCATGTGTGTATGTTTGTCCATGTAAGTGCGTATGTCTGTCTGTCTGTTGCTTTGTCTCTGCCTCTCTCTCTGCCTCTCTCTCTCTCTCTCTCTCTCTCTCTCTCTCTCTCTCTCTCTCTCTCTCTCTCTCTCTCTCTCCCTCTCTCTCTCTCTCTCTCTCTCTCTCTCTCTCTCTCTCCTTCTTCCTCTTCCTCTTCTTTTCTCTCCTCCTCCTCCTTATCTTTCTTATTCTCATCATCATCATCCCTATTTCTCCCTCTCGCTTACCTCCTAAAAAAGTTGTTGACGGCTTAACCATCACATCATTTATGTATCACGCGGTTTTACATACAAAAAAAAAATCTTGTAAGATGTTAACTAAAGTTTATCACTAAAGATTTTTACAAAGAAAGTTCCGTCTTATGTTTTAAGATGCAGGATGTTTTACTTTTCATTATATCAGTCAAATAATACAAACTTCACACGAATACATGAGTGATACATAAAGACAAATCTCAAGTGACAAATCGTCCAGCTGTAAGAGCATGTACACTGAGACTCACAAAACACCAGAAAGATAAAATAATAACAGTAATCGTGATGAAAATCGTTATTAGGTTGTAAAAGAAGTAAAAATAATAATAAGATAAAAGAAAACAAATGATAACTTCGTTTTCTTTTTCACTGCATTCTCTTTCTCTCTCGGTGTCATGCGCAAGAGCCATGAACCTTCATGTTATGGTGT
>NC_061841.1:18129229-18131729 GCF_019202785.1 Penaeus chinensis
CCTTACGAGAAACACGAGATACGCAGTTCATTTTATTACGTAATCTTGGGGCTTCGCTAAGTACTGCCCACGGCACTCTGCCTGTCTGTCTGTCTGTCTCTATCTATCTCTTCCCCTTTCTCTCTCCCCCCCTCTCTCTCATTCTCTGTCTTTGTATGTCTGTTTGTCTGTCTGTCTCTCTCTTTCTTTCTTTCTCGCCCCCCCCCCTCTCTCTCTCTCTTTCTTCCTCTCAGTCTTCTCTCTCTCTTTCTCTCTCTCTCTCTCTCTCTCTCTCTCTCTCTCTCTCTCTTTCTCTTTCTCTCTCTCTCTCTTTCTCTCTCTCGCTCTCTCTCTCTCTCTCTCTCTCCCTCTCTCGCTCTCTCTCTCTCTCTCTCTCTCTCTCTCTCTCTCTCTCTCTCTCTCTCTCTCTCTCTCTCTCTCTCTCTCTCTCTCTCTGTACTTTTTTTTTTGTTTTGTTTGATAATATTCTCATCTTTTTTTGTCAATCCGTTTTTTTCTTCTTTCTGTTTCTCGTACGTAAAGGAAAAAAAGCTTCAGTTTCGGTCTTTGTTAGTTCTCACATTTTCCTTTTGGTTATTTTGTCCATTCCTTTTCAATTAGACTATTTGCTCCTTTTAATATTTTTTTTTATTTTCTTCAAGCCAACGATTTCCTCCTTTTACTCTTCTCATTTTTTTTTTTACACCGTCCATTTTCTCTTTTTAAATCTACCCATTTTCTCTTTTGAGTTTATCCATTTTCTCTCTTTAAATCCACCCATTTTCTCTCTTTAAATCCACCCATTTTCTCTTTTTAAAGCTACCCATTTTCTCCTTTTAAATCCACCCATTTTCTCTCATTAAATCAACCCATTTTCTCTCATTACATCCCCCCCTTTTCTTTCCTTAAACCCACCCATCTTCTCTCATTAAATCAACCCATTTTCTCTTACTAATCTACCCCTATTTTATTCAATTATTCATTTATCTTTTTTCAACAAACTTTCCGTTTTCTTTATTCTCCTCCCGTTTTCTATCCTCCCCTCCATGTGTCTCATCCCTCCCTTTGTTTACTCTCGGATCCTCTCTGAGATTGCTATTGCCTCTTGTGACCGTCCAGCCCCTTTTTTTCGTTTGTCGTGAATTTGGATTTTAGTTTTGTTATATATTTTCTTTCCTACCTGTTGTCGTTGTTTTTTTTTTTTTTTGGTTGTTGTTGTTATGTTGTTTACGTGTCTGTGTATTCATCTACAAATTAATAAGTATATATACTGTGTAGGAGAGAGAGAAAAAGAAAGACAGAGAGAGAGAGAGAGAGAGAGAGAGAGAGAGAGAGAGAGAGAGAGAGAGAGAGAGAGAGAGAGAGAGAGAGAGAGAGAGAGAGAGAGAAAGGGAGAGAGAGAGAGAAAAAGAAAGACAGAGAGAGAAAGAGGGAGAGAGAGAGAGAGAGAGAGAGAAGATAGATAGATAGATAGATAGATAGATAGATAGATAGATAGATAGATAGAGAGAGAGAGAGAGAGAGAGAGAGAGAGAGAGAGAGAGGGAGAGGCATAGATAGATAGATAAATAGATAAATAGATAGGCAGATGGATAAACAGATGAATAGAGAGATAGAAAGATAGATAGATAGATAGATAGATAGATAGATAGATAGATAAATATATATATAGAAGAGAGAGAGAGAAAGAGAAAGAGAAAGAGAGAGAGAGAAGGAAAGAGGGAGAAGACAGACAAACAGACAAACAGACAAACAAACAAACAAACAACAGGACAAAGACAGAAGTACAAAGTAACAACAACAACAACAAAAAACACGAAAGCCCACACGCGCTGTAATAATATTCAAATATGTTAACGGCACAAGTTCATAACCATTTTCTAATATAAAAAAAAGATATCCGCAGTCATAAAAAACAGAAAAATAATACCGTCATATTTTTGTGTTTATTGGCGCGTTTAACTGTTTTATTATCTATTTTAATTCTTCATAAAATGTGAACAACGAGAATATTACGTTTTACCTCTATTTTTTTTTTTTTTTTTTTTTTTTTTTTTTGTGACGATAAAAAATGTACTTAATTTATCATCAATGTTTTTTTATTTACTTTTGTTATTGTTTTCTTTCTTAAGATAAGATAAAGATACGGAGTTTATGTTTGCACGGCCTTTGTTATTTTATTTATAAGGATAAGATAATGATAAGGGAAAGATAAAGATAAAGGAAAGACAAAGATGAAGGTGCAGATAAGGAAAAGATAAAGGTAAAGGAAAGACAAAGATGAAGATAAAGATAAGGGAAAGATAAAGATAAAGGAAAGACAAAGATGAAGAAAAGCATAAAGGAAAGATAAAGATAAAGGAAAGACAAAGATGAAGATAAAGATAAAGGAAAGACAAGGATGAAGATAAAGATAAGGGAAAGATAAAGATAAAGGAAAGACAAAGATGAAGAAAAGCATAAAGGAAAGATAAAGATAAAGGAAAGACAAAGATGAAGATAAAGATAAAGGAAAGACAAG
>NC_061841.1:18151729-18156729 GCF_019202785.1 Penaeus chinensis
TTGCCCGCCCCCTCGCTGGACTTCCTCCAAAACACGTGTGGGTCAATATGGCTGGGAAAATAGCGAGAGAGGAAAGTCTTCGTTATCTATCTCTTTCTTATCTGTTGTGTGTCTGTGTCTGCTGTATTTCTTAGTGCCTCGGTATGCACGTCTTGCTTTATCTCTGTCTGTCTGTCTGTCTGTCTGTCTGTCTCTCTCTCTCTTCTCTTCTCTCTCTCTCTCTCTCTCTCTCTCTCTCTCTCTCTCTCTCTCTCTCTCTCTCTCTCTCTCTCTCTCTCACACACACACACACACACACACACACACACACACACACACACACACACACACACACACACACACACACAGACACACAAATATACATACATACACACACACACACACACACACACACACACACACACACACACACACACACACACACACACATATATATATAATATATATATATATATATATATATACATACACATATATACATATATACATATATATATATATATATATATACATATATACATATATACATATATATATATATATATATATATATATATATATATACATACATATATATATATATACATATATATATATATATATATATAATATATACACATACATACACACACACACACACACACACACACACACACACACACACACACACACACACACACACACACACACACACACACACACACACATACACACACACACACACACACACACACACACACACACACATACATATATATCTATATCTATATCTATATCTATATCTATCTATCTATATATATATATATATATATATATATATATATATATATATATCTTTGTGAGAGAGAGAAAGACACAGATAGACAGAGAAAAAGCAAGACACGCATACTGAGGCACTAAGAAATACAGGCAGACATAGACACACACACACACACACACACACACACACATATATATATATATATATATATATATATATATATATATATATATATACATATATATACACACATGTACACTTGCATACATATATATATATATATATATATATATATATATATATATATATATATATATATACCTACACACACACACACACATATCCATTTGAATATACACACAGCCGTTAGAAAGCTCTAAATGGATCCAGGTAGCGAGTGGGAGACATAGGCTAAAGAGAAAATTATTTCTAGGGACGATCAAAAGATTACAGGGGGAGGGGAAGCAGGTGGAGGAGGGGGAGGGAGAGGGGAGGGAGGAGGAGGATGAAGGGGGAGGGGATGGAGGAGGAGGAAGAGGAGAGGGAGGAGGAGGATGGAGGGGGAGGGGATGGAGGAGGAAGAAGAGGAGAGGAAGGAGGAGGAGGAGGAGGAGGAGGAGGAGGAGGAGTAGGTCGAGGGTATGGATGGTGTTTGAACAGAGATCAAAGGGAAATGTTTTGAACTAGAAATCTCGAAGCTGAAAAATAGAATATATGATAGAATTAGAGAAAGAATAAAGAGGGAGAAGATAGTAGTAGTAGTAGTAATAATAATAATAAAAGGAGGATGTAAATAAGCAATGATGTCTAGATTGGAGAGAGCTTCGCGAGGGAATATTAGCAATGCAGATCTGGTTCTCTCTTGCCGGACTTAGCGAGGGAGTTAATGGCGAAGACAAATGAATTCTAACAAGGTTTAATAGATTAAGAAAAGGTAATTCTGGCAAGGATGAATCAGCAGTATCATACATATTTAAATGAAACGACTTGCCTAAATAATGAATGTTTTATTACTTATACCGTAGTTTGACAGTTATGAGATTTACGAATGTACCAAGTAATATACTGCATATATTTGTGTTTTTTCGAGAGAAGAAAGTGCTTATGACACATCGATAATTCGTCCTCTTGACTCCTACCACAACAAAGAAATTAACTGAACATACCTAGATCAATACTTACATGAAGGGTGAAGTCAAATCTGTTCTATTGTCATAGTGTAAACAATTAAATTATTAAATGTATAGATATAGATAAACAGTGATTAGAAAATTCTTTGAAATAAGATACGCTCATTCATACATCAATAGAGTAGAGTTGAAGAACGATACGGAAAAGAAAAGGAATGAACAAGTAAAATCCTGAAGGAAAGTGCATAAGTATACAACTAACAAATAAGTCAATAAACCAATCAAAAAAGATAATCGCATAAAACAAAACAAACAAAAAGTAAAACACACAAGAAAATAATAACACACACAAAAAAAAAACACACGAGAAAATAATTACACACAAAAAACACACACAAGAAAATAATTACACAAAACAAAAACACACAAGAAAATAATTACACACAAAAAAAAGAGCACACAAGAAAATAATTACAAAAAAAAAGAAGAAAAACACACAAGAAAATAATTACACACACACACACACACAAAAACACACACACACAAAAAGTAAACCAACGAATTCCAAAGTCATTCCCATTCCCATTCCCACTAAGACCCCAAAATGGAGTTTCGAAAGCCATTCCTGCCTAGCGCCCCGGACTGTTGACTTGGAACAGGTTACGAAACACGCGAGTTCCTTTAGGCTTCGTGAGGCTGGCTGAGGCTAAACAACAAGGAGATTCTTAGGACTTGTTGAAAGTTAGAAATGAAAGGAAGTGGAATAGAATGAAGTGAAATGAAAGGAAGTGGAATTGAATTAAGTGAAATGAAATGAAGTGAAATTAGATGAAATAAAATGATATGGTTTAAAGTAAAAATGGAATAGTTGAAGAGAGATAATACAATGAGATGAAATAAAAAAGGAGTAAAAGGAAATGAATGGAATGAAATTAAATTAAATAATAAGAAATACAATAAGGAGATATAAGAAAAGTAAAATAAAATCAGTTAAATATAATAAGGTATAATATAATTTGGAAAAAAACTAGAATAAGATAGACAAATATTAAATAAAATAAATTAATGACTTGGATTTTATGAAAAATTATGGTAATGATGATGATGACGTTGGCGATAAGAACTGACTTGATATAACTTGGTATAATTTGCGAAACCAATATGGAAAGAGGAATATATATATATATGTATATATATATATATATATATATATATATATATATATATATATATATATAACATCTGCATTATTAGCAACATTAGAACTCAATCAGGTGTAGCATATCCGTGGCATGTGCAGTAAGAGTATTAAACTCCCTCTCTATCTCTATCTGTCTGCCTGTCTCTCTCTCTCTCTTTTTCTTTCTGTCTCTCTCTCTCTCTCATCTCCTTCTCTCCTTCTCTCCTTCTCTCACCCTCTCTCACTCTAACTATCGCTGCCTCCCTCACTCTCTCAATCACTCACTCACTCACTCACTCACCCTCTCTTATTCCTGTCTCCCCCCCCCATCTCTCTCCCTCTCTCTCTTTCCGTCTCTCTCTTTTTTTCTCTCTCCCCTTCCCTTCTTCACTCACCCACTCAACCCTTTCTCTTTTTCCCATTTCCCTCCTCTTGACTCTCTTCCTTTCTCTCTCTCTCTCTCTCTCTCTCTCTCTCTCTCTCTCTCTCTCTCTCTCTCTCTCTCTCTCTCTCTCTCTCTCTCTCTCTAGTTATTCCCCCTTACTGATCAGCGATAGCGCCGGCTCTGTCAATACTGAAATTGATATGATGTTCCGATTTTAAAGATTTACAATAATCCCGTACGTCACCAGCTCTTTCTTTCCTCCCGATTTCCATTCCATTTCCAATATCGAAGAGGCTATCGCTAATAACGTTGCTCCTTTTGGGGAAAGTACACCTCTTTTCGTTTTGTTATTTGCTTTGGTTGGGAGAGTAAGGAAATTAAATTGAGGAAAAAGGAAGAAACTGAGTGAACTAAACGAGTTGAGTAATGAAGGTTTGTAGGTGAAGTAAATAAAGTCAGTAAGTAAAAGAATTTAGGGGGATAAAGAGGGACAGGAAATAAGTAAGAAAAGTCTGTAAATAAATAAGAAAGTTAGATAAGTCAAAACAAAAAAAAGTAAGAGGAACGCGTAATAAGTTCACCAAAATAAGTTTTCGTTCATGTTTTTATTTTCGAAATGTCCTGTAAGTGAAAATAACAACAACAAATGAGTACATTTTTACATACAACTTAGATTCCATAATATTGAACATCATTTACAACGGATATGAGATATCATCTCAGGATAATCAGGCTCACAAGATACACATACATTAATTAGTCGCACTAACTTACTCACAACTTGAAGCTACCAGGTTAGCAGGAAACTTAGGAACAAAGTTTGGGTTCAGAGAGCACGCCAGACAAGCCAAAGTGTGTAGTTAACAGATGTAGATAAAAAAGAGGGAATGAGGAATTAAGGAGTTCGATGGTAGACGTGTGTGTGTGTGTGTGTGTGTGTATATATATATATATATATATATATATATATATATATATATATATATAAATATATATATATATATATATATATATATATATATATATATATATATATATATATATATTTATTAATTTATCTCTCTCTCTTGCTGTCTGTGTGTGTGTGTGTGCATACACACACACACACACACATATATATATGTATACATATTTATCTATCCATCTATATGTCTATATATGTAAGTATACATGTACGCATCTCAATACGCGTCACTACTAACTATGATTCATTACATTACATTACTCTCGCTCTCACTCTCTCTCTCTCTTTCCTTCTTTCTTTATTTATCTCTCTCTCTCTCTCTCTCTCTCTCTCTCTCTCTCTCTCTCTCTCTTTCTCTATCTCTCTCTCTCTCTCTCTTTCTTTCTCTCTCTCTCTCTCTCTCTCTCTCTCTCTCTCTCTCTCTCTCTCTCTCTCTCTCTCTCTCTCTCTCTCTCTCTCTCTCTCTCTCTCTCTCTCTCTCTCTCTCTCCCTCTCTCTCTCTCTCTCTCTCTCTCTCTTTCTTTCTCTCTGATACGACATTTGGACTGCGGCAGTCGGCGAAAGTGAAGGAAAAGGTGATT
>NC_061841.1:18169229-18171729 GCF_019202785.1 Penaeus chinensis
CAATTCTAAAATAAGCTATGCAAATCCGTGTTTACATGTTTACAGCTTCCCATATTCTTCCATTTTTTTCCCGACATACTCAGCAAAAATAACAAAGGGTCGACATGCGTTCATTAAGAGGGGAAATAATAAAATATCCTCATATCATTTATATATTATTTAAATTATTATATTTATATATTATTTATATCATCATCATCGTTGTTGTTATCATCAACAGTGTTATTATTATCATGATTATCCTTATTATTTTTATTATTATCATGATTATCATTATTAGTGTTATTATTATCATTATTATTATGATTATCCTTATTACTAGTAGTATTTGTTTTATTATTGGTGTTATTGTTGTTGTTGTCATAATGAAACTGATGATTATCATTTTCATTATCATCGTTTTACCATTGTTATTCTTATATTCATGGCTATTACCACCCTTTTTCATAAGTATTATTTTCTGAAAGTAAGTAATTATACACAAACAATATCGAAAATAACAATAACAATGACGATAATGATCTCAACTCTTAATAACATCGGTAACATCATCAAGCTTGATAATAACAAAAATAATAACAACAATAACAACCACGCCTGAAATAATAACCAACACTCATAACATCAACATTTCCCACAGCAACTCGCCGCTCTCCTCCTCACGCGCCAGGTCGTAGGCAACATCAAGGAATCCTGCATACCGTATCTTCTCGAGCAGTTCAAGCTTGCCAAACTGAGCTTCGACTTGTACGGCGCTCTGTCGCCTTCAGAGGAAAGCAAAGAGCAAGATTGGCCGCAAGAAAACCCCCCACAACCTGCAGGAGAACAAACACAGGTGAGGGATCTTGTAGTGGCTGTGTTGTTGTTGAGGTGCACGCAGACAGAGAAACATATATCTGAATATTACCTGTACACTACTATGGACTAATTTTTTTCATGCTTTTTTTTTTTTTTTTTCTTGAGTCGAATAATTCTATATTGTTTTTCTTCCAACTTTCTTACAAGGCTCTAGATGTTTTTGATTTGTCTTTTTGTTCTGCTTTGCCATTAGTTTTTTTTTTTATTCTTTTTTGCGTTTTTAATTCCAGGCATAGTTTTTTTCGTCTTCTTAAAATCTTTACTACGAAGATGAGGAAGATTTCAATAGTCTCAGTCTTGTCTTCTGTCTATTGCTCATTAGGAAGAGTGTACGTCTGTCTGTCTGTCTGTCTGTAGCTAAATAACTCCCTCTCTCTCTCTCTCTCTCTCTCTCTCTCTCTCTCTCTCTCTCTCTATCTATCTATCTTTTTATCTATCTAGCGATCTCATACTCTATTTATTTATCTATATCTCTATCTCTCTCTTACTCTTTCTCTCTTTCTCTCCCTTCTCTCTCTCTCTCTCTCTCTCTCTCTCTCTCTCTCTCTCTCTCTCTCTCTCTCTCTCTCTCTCTCTCTCTCTGTCTGTATCTCTCTCTCTCTCTCTCTCTTTGTCATTCTTTTTCTCTTTGTCTCTGATTACCACCCTTCCCAAATCTCTTTCTCCCACTCTTCTCACTCTATCTCTCTCTCATTCTCACTATTCTCTTATACTTACTCAGTTTCAATCTTTCTCTCCAAATGTCTCTCTCTCTCTCTTTCTCTCTCTGTATCTAGTTACCACCCTTTCCAAATCTCTCTTTATCTCTCTCTCTCTCTCTCTTTCTCTCTCTCTCTCTCTCTCTCTCTTCTTTATGCACACCTTAGTCACACAGTTCATAACCATCTAGATTCTTTGATGAAGGTTTAGAATCAATTTACAGTCTGATATTGTTTGATGCTGTTCATTCTCATTGTTTCTGTAAGATAATGGCTTTTTTCCAGTTATCACCTCTTTCGCTTCACAATAAATTTAAACGTTTTATTATTACTGTATCACCCAATTATAGATTATGATAATAAGTAAAACTGTCACTTGTTTTAAGTTATTTCACAATTCATTATATCCAATCCAGTAAATCCTGTCTTATTGTGTTAATACCGACTGTTCTGCCATCAGATATCAGTATGAAAGTTAACAAAATATAATGGATGCTAATAGTAGTCTTACAAAGCCTATTTATGTAAATCAAAATTAATTCAAATACTTCGTATCTCTTATGTCGAAAAAAATGACATTCTAATCTAATCCTGAATAATGTTCACATAAGCAAAATAAGTTTGTCATGTATATTATTCCCCAAAAAATCAATTAGAAAAAAAAGGTAATAAAAATATCAAAATTCAAAGCTAAAGGAAGAGGCTAAGGAGGTTGTCTGGACCGTGTATAAGTAGCCGTTTTTTCGTGCTTTTAGTGAAGGTTTTAGATGAACATAATGTTTTGCTTTTACCTTCATGCCTCACCCAGGTTGGAGGTAAGAAGGTTCACCAAGCAGCAGCTGTAGTAGGGCAATCGTCTCCAGTTGGGTCATGCACACGTGGCCGTATTACCTGTGCTCATGCACCGCTGTCTCCCTCCGCTGTGTCATGCACGGTCCAAAAAC
>NC_061841.1:18176729-18184229 GCF_019202785.1 Penaeus chinensis
ATATGTATGCCGTTTGTTAGAATGTGAAGATGTGTGCGTGGGGAGTTGCCATTTGGTACATTTTTTAAGTAAGATGTGTTTATGTTGTATGACACGTATACACATAATGCTTTGGATATATATTAATATATACATTTTATTTCAATGATGTAAACCGTACATACATATAAAGATAATGACTTTTACTCATCCCTGTATGTAAAACTAATCACTACTTTATTTTCCTCCCGCTCATCCAGTACGAAGGCACATTCGAAGACTACCTTGAGATGTTCATCCAGTTCGGTTACGTCACCCTCTTCTCCTCCGCCTTCCCTCTGGCTGCGATGTGCGCTTTCCTCAACAACCTCATCGAGATCAGATCGGACGCCTTCAAGCTGTGCTGTGTGTTCCAGAGGCCTTTTGGACACAGGGCGCAGAGTATTGGGGTGTGGCAGGTAAGATCCGTTGGGTGGTGGGTGGGACATGTGGGTTGGAGTGAGGGAGTGGGTTTGGTGGTGGGTGGGAAAGGTGGGTTGGAGTGACAAGGAAGGTGGGTTGGTGTGAATGGGTGGGTTGGGTGGTAGGTAGGGAAGGTGGGTTGGAGTGAAAGGGTGGGTTGGTGTGAGGGAATGGGTTGGAGTGTGGGATGAGGTGGGTTGGGTCGTGCTAGGGGAAGGTGGGTTGGAGTGAGGAGGGAGTTAGTGTGAGGGGGGGTAATGAAGGTGGGGGGAGAGGGGAGGAAGTGAAGTGAACGGGGTAGGTCGGTTGGTGTGAGGGTGAGAGAGAAGAAACTGGGTTGGGTGAAAGGGGAAAAGTGGGTTGGAGTGAGGAAAGGAAGGTCGATTGAATGGACGTGAAAAAAAAGGGTTAGCTTAAGGCGGGTTGAAGCGAGCCCGAGAAGATAGTTAAAATGGTTCGGGTTAAGATAAGAAGGTGGATTTGAGTGAGAAGATAGACCGGCTGAGGGTCAGGGGGTTAGGCAGAATATGGCTAAAGGGTAGATGAGAAGTAGGGGGTTGATAAATGGGATGGAGAGAACAAGAGGATTAGAGTGCAGGAGGTGGGCGTTGGGTGGGCGTTGGGTGGGCTGAATAAGCGATATCGGACGAGTCAGGATAAGAGACTTTGGTGGGGGAGGGGGGGGGGTAGCTTAATCTGGGACGAGAGAGAAGGTGGGTTGGCGTGGGTTGAGAGAATTTGTGGGTGAGAGGGTGGGTGAGGGAAGCTACTTGGAGGAGTGGTTGAGGCTAAAGAAGAAAGGCTGGGATAGGGTGAGCTGGGTGAGGGGGAGAGGTGAATGAGGGAGGATACGAGGGCAGTGGTGGTGGAGAAGTGAGATTTAGGTGTGTTTTCTCATCCACTCAATCTCTCTCTCTATCTCTCTCTCTCTCTCTCTCTCCTTATCTCTCTCTCTCTCTCTCTCTCTCTCTCTCTCTCTCTCTCTATCTATCTATCTATCTATCTATCTATCTCTCCCCTTCTCTCTCACTCGCTCTCTTTCTATTTATCTATCTCTATCAATATATTTATCTAATTACATATTTGTCTGTTTACCTATTTATTTATCTTTCTATATGCCTCCTCTCTTTTTCTTTTCTTATTCCTTGACTTCCCTCTATTTTTCCTTTCTTTCTTTGATACACCAGTTGGTTAAACAGCTCATGATTTTTTTTATCAAAATCTGAATTAATCTAATTTTGAAATTTAAAAAAACCTATATGATATGAATATCTAACACACATATGAATAAACAGATGAATATATAATAAAATAAATATTCAATGCAGAATCGAATAATAACTATAACCACCATACATGCACGTCTTGCAGGATGCAATGGAGCTGATGGGTGTTCTAGGAATCATGGTCAATTGCATGTTGATAGGCCTTTCCGGGCAGGTTCACCGGATGTTCCCAGAAATGTCAACAGCTCATACTATATTGCTCATTATTGTACTGGAGGTGAGTGGTCTGTTTCCTTTTATCTTTTATTTTTTTTTTTTTTACAGTTTTTATGGTTAGGTTAACACTCAGTTCATTGTGATTTGATTCAAAACTGTTTGTCATTCTAGATGGAAAGACAAAAATGAAGATACATTACCATGTCCGTCTTGTTTAAGGGTTAATGCTATGATTTCAAAGATTCAAGATTCGTGATGATGAAAAAGTAGATAGGTAGACAAACAGACGGACAAACACAAAAGCTCACAAACAGATAGGCAAACAGATAGAGAGACGACAGACAATAGACGGACAGACAAAGAGATGACAGACAATAGACAGACAGAAAGACACACATAAAACATACAATTACACACAGCTACCTAGAATGGCACAGATACAGAAACCCACTGAAGCCACTGACCTTCTCCAGCACGCCATGATCGCCCTGAAGTACGGCATCAGCTACGTCATTCCCGACATCCCCGCTTGGGTCGCGACGGAGATGGCGAAGGTGGAGTTCCAGCGGCGCGAGGCCCTCCGCCGCCTCTCCACCTCCAACTCTCCCCCAACACGTGAGGAATCCCAGTCACCCTCCCCTAGGTGAGCTAACATGGTCGGCCCTTCTAACAGTACCCTTCTCTCTTCCTCGTTGTGTGATTTCTTCTTGGCTCATGGACGAGTGTTTTAAGTCTCTCTCTCTCGTTCTTTTCTTTCTGTTTTTTTTTTTTCTATCTCTATTTGCTTTCTTTTTTTCCTATCTCTCTATTCTTTCTTTCCTTCTCTCTTTCTTCTTTGGTCTTCTTGATCATTTTTTTATTCTTTATACTGCTTCTGCTTCTTTTATATCAAATTCTTTTTTTTCTGTATCGTAGGCTTGAGAGAGTATCTAGTTGTTTCCTTTTTTTATGGTAGATATTTTAAAGCACATAATAACCAAGATTTTCCTTCCTCTGCTTCCAATCTTTCCTTCGCCGTTGTAGTTTTTCCTCCAACACTTTTTTCCAGCATCCTTTTTTTTAACAAATTAAAAAATCTTTTCGTCTCCTTTATTTTTTTCCAATCTCATGAATTTGGCTTTGCCCCGTGCGAGGAGAGATCCTTTAACCCGGTTCTGTCTCAACCCCAGCAGGTACTTGTTTGGGCATTCGATAACGTCTACCACTGAGTATGTGGACCGTAGTGCCCAGACGGACATTATGTATTCCAGGAGACGATCCTTCAAGACGTCGCCGGCCAGCACCATAGACGAAGACGAGGTTCTGTCTCCCACCGACGTCGAGCACGAGACCCGAAGCGTGGCGTCGGAAGCGGCGGCGGCCGAGACCAGAGCGGCGGCGACGGCGGGATCCGAGCGCGACGGACGGAAGGAGGACGACATGCGCATGCGCGAGCTCGAGAGTTTCGAGGGCGCGAAGGCGCGGCCGATCGTGCGCCTCGGTCGGAGCGTGTCGGCGTGCGAGCGCGTGCACCACCGCGTGCCGCGCATTCACCGCATCATGAACCAAGAGAGCGCCGAGTCCAATGACTCGGAGGAGGACCTCATCACCAAGCCCTTCGATAGCCTGCCGCTGCTGTCGGCACCAGCCGCCATGGACAACAAAAACCGGCTGTTCCGGTTCTCGCCGGAAAACGAGCGCGTCCTGGGGGCCATCAAGCCTCGGTCGCGCCTCCTCGAGAAGCCGGACTTCTCGTACGGGACGCAGCTGTCGTCGCGCTCGGTCGAGTGCGTGTCGGACACGTCGGCGCTGATCCGCTTCTCGGACGACTCGCGGAGCCACATCAGCGAGGAGGGCGAGGGCACGCCCGAGCAGAGCACGGGCAGCAGGTCGCCCACGCCCCCGACGGAGGAGTCGAAGGAGGTCGGCACGCCTCGCGCGCACTCGCTCGAGCAGACGCCGTCCCCGAGCAAGGAGGAGGTCAAGGAGGGCCCCGCGCGCCGCAAGCCCCCCATGAAGTTCCTGAAGCGCGCGCAGAGCCTCTCGTACGTGTTCAAGCGCACCAAGCCCGAGAAGAGGAAGAAGATCATTCGCGACGACTACGCGGCGCTGCCCACGACGGTGGAGCCGCAGGGCGAGATGGCCCTCGTGCCCCTCGAGAAGCTCGTGGCCATCGAGGACATCCAGATGCAGCCGTCGCTCTCCAGCTACAGCTGCTACGCCGACTAGGGGTGCCCCGTCGCCTCCCTTCTGCCGCGGCCGCCAGCGCGTCGCTCGCCCGCTCGGCGGCCCAACAGCTGCTTTTAGAGGACCGGCGCAATTGCACAGTTCTTGTGGCCTCGTTTAGACGTGTAATAAATCATAAAAAAATAAACAATAAAAAGGATTAGTCGAGGCTTCAACTTCATAAAATCTGGGACAAAGAAAGTAGCTCATACTAGATTAGCGGAATCCGACACGTGTGTTTGTTTAGGCCTTACTCCCCCCAGCCGTCTGCCGCGGAGGGGGGCCAAATCTATGGTTACGTCATCAGTTCGACAGGTGTGTGGTCAAGGCACACTCGGTGTTACGCATAATTACTTGTTGATGTATAATATATATAAAGCATAGACAGAGATACCACAAAAAAGAGATAAATTTTGTTATCTATTTGACGAATAGATAAGCCTTTAATGAAAAATCACTTACGCTTCTACACAGTTGATGATGTGTGTACATGAAATATGCTAGCAAGTTTGTATGCGTGTGTGCGTTGCATCTTTGTGTACACGTGAACGTATCTCTGGAGTGTGTGAACAAGCAACATTGTGTGTGTCTATCAGCCAAACGCCAAGCCGAGACGAAGCGAATTAGCGTGTCGATGTGTATCTTGCCTCCTTCGTGGTTTCGTCCCTTTTCTCCTTCGTTCAGTGACTCACGAGCTTTGTAGCGAGTTTATTGGCTTCGGTGTGTAAAGCTGTGCATCAATGGGCTTGCTTTCATACGGGAGGGAGAGAAGAGAAAGAAAGGAAGAGAAAATAAGGTTGAGTGAGAGAGAGAGAGAGAGAGAGAGAGAGAGAGAGAGAGAGAGAGAGAGAGAGAGAGAGAGAGAGAGAGAGAGAGAGAGAGAGAGTAAGGGAAAGAGAGATAGGTAGAGAGAGTAAGGGAAGGAGAAAATGAGAGAGAGTAAGGGATGGAGAGAGAGAGAGGAAGAGAGAGGGAGAGAGAGAGAAAGAGAGAAAGACAGAGAGAGAGAGAGAGAGAGAGAGAGAGAGAGAGAGAGAGAGAGAGAGAGAGAGAGAGAGAGAGAGAGAGAGAGAGAGAGAGAGAGAGAAATAGAATGATAGAGAGATAGGAAGAGAGAAAGTAAATAGATAGTAAATATATTGAGAGAGAGAGAAAGAGAGAAGCCGTATATAGATAGATAGCAAGATAGAGAAAGAGAGAGGTATAGATTAATGTGTGTGTGTGTTGTTGGTCTTATGTGTGTGCAAGCGCGTGTGTATATTATCATAGTAATAATAAATGTTCTCGTCGATCTTCGAAAACACTTGAAACTATTATCTCGTGGCTGACTATGTGACAATGGAAACAATTCTAGTCTTTTGAATTAAATATATTTTTTACATGGTTAAGCTGATTTTTAAGTTGTCTCAGCTGCGTTTCACGGGAAAGAAAAGACTATACTCCCTGTGATATTTGTCTTAAAGATGTAATTAAAAAAAGGCAAAATATATCAGCGAGTATACTCTTTTTATATTATAGAAATCTGACTTTCCCGAGCCTCACGTACAATCTACAAACATCAGTCAAATATATCATGTGATTTTGAATGGCCATTTTGTATATATTTTCTGTCATATCCCTAATTCTCTGATATCATATCCTTGAGTATAATATCACATATGTTTATATTATATTAAGGTGCATCTCCTTTCTGTCGTTATTTTTTCCTTTTTCTACAATAATCATAATAAAAAAAATATATATATGAGTGTAAAATGGCTGTGTACAAAACAAAAATGTTTTAATAGGTATTACACTCAGCAAAGGATACAGATCTTCGTGAACCCTATGGAAAAAACAAAGACAAAACAAAAACACATAAAAAAAAGAGTTAATTCTCACAGGAACTTGGTTCTCAGTGGAAATTTATATCGTTTTAAGATTTTATTTACCCATGTGGAAGAGTGTGTTGTACACAGATGAATGGAGAATTGTTAAATGACCTAAAATATAAAATGTAAAAGTACACTGGCTATTTCCTTGTGCTTTCGCCCCCCCACCCCCCCCTTTGGTATGTATTCTTAGGATGAAAATGAAGAAAAAAATCAATAAATCAAAGGGAAAGCAACAGAAGAAGGAAAAACAAAACAAATATACCAGAATTAGTATGTATATATATATTTTTTTTTTATTTATACTTCTACTTTTATACAGCCTTAGTCCCAGACTGCCCTGGGGTCAGCTGCTTTGGTTGCTCTCCACCTAACCCTGTCCATCACATCTCCTTCGGCTAATCCTTTTTCCTCGAGGTCCTTCTTGATGTTATCGCTCCATCTCTGACGCGGTCTCCCTCTCCCTCTGTCACCTTCCACACTAAGGTTCCAAGCCATCCTGCAGGGTTCTTCATCCTCTTTCCTCAACACATGACCGAACCACCTTAGTCTAGCCTCTTGGACGTTTTCTACTATATCTGTGATACCACATCTGCTGCGAATTACCTCATTCCTGATTTGCATTCTCATCTCAGTTCGTCTTAGTCGACCTTTCTCTTTTTTGGTGACAGTCCAACACTCTGCTCCGTAAATAAGCATTGGTCTAATTACAGTTTTATAAATTTTGCAATTTAGTTTCCTTTGAATTTTCTTGTCACAGATGACACCAGTGACTTCCCTCCATTCATTCCATCCTTTGTTTTATTTCTTCGGCTGATCTCCCATTTTTAGCTATTTCCGTTCCAAGATATTTGAAAGAATCTGTCTGTTTAAGTTCGATGTTCTTGTTGTCTGTTATGGTCACTTGTGTGTTTCCCTCTCTTTCCAACACAATGACTTCTGATTTGTCAGCGTTTAACTTCAGTCCTCCATCTTGTAGTTTATTCTGCCAAATTTCTATTTTTTGCTGTAGTTCTTCTTCTGTATTAGAGATTAATGCAACGTCATCCGCGAATAGTAGTTCCCAGGGTATGTCGGTTCTCACTTCTTCTAGCAAGGTAACCATGGTGTTGATGAATAAGAATGGGCTTAGTGCCGAACCTTGATGGACTCCAACTGTAATTTCAAAATCATTAGTGGCTCCTTGTTGTGTCACAACCTTGGTAGCAGCATTCCTGTATGTTGCTTCTACTAGCCTTACCAGCTTCTTCGGTGTTCCCTTTTTCCGTAGACACCAATACATGACTTCCCTTGGCACACGGTCGAAGGCTTTCTCTAGGTCTAAAAATACCACCAATATTTTTTCCTTATCTCCAGTGTTTTTTCTTGTAGTTGTCTTATTACAAAGATGGCATCGGTGGTACCTTTTCCAGTAGAGAACCCAAACTGTGTTCTATGTATGTCGACGATTTGTCTAAGTCTTTGGTCCAGGATTTTTTTCTAGGATTTTAACGCCATGCTCTAGGAGTTTTATACCTCTGTAGTTTTTGCAGTTCATTGGA
>NC_061841.1:18216729-18219229 GCF_019202785.1 Penaeus chinensis
TTTAAAATAATTATCTAATCATTATTATTATTTTATTATTTTCTCTTCCTCCCTCCCTTAATCCTTTCCAACTCTTCTCTTCTTTCAGACTTCTCTCCCTCTTTCTATATTTTTCCCTCTTCCCTTGGTTTGCCTCTCCCATTCCTTCCCCGTCTTTCCCCTTATTATTGTTATTATTACTGTTACTATTCTTTATCTCCCTCCAATTCTCTCTTCCCTCAGCTTATTACTCTCGCATTTCCTATTATTACTTCTTCTTTGCCTCCTCCTATTATCTTATTTATTACCGTTTCTGTATCGACATTTTCCTGTGCTGTATCGCAGTTTTGGCGCAAGGGTTCGCATTTTTTACTGCATCGAAATTCCATCGTACTTCTGACACAATTTTGTAATTTCGTTTTTTCTTTTCTTATTTTCCATTTTGCCATTGATCACATCGGTTTATGTCGCACGCTTTTTTATTTTCTACTTATTAAATGTTCCTGTTCTTCATTTTTCATTTTTCTTCGCTTATTTTCGTTACCTTACCTATTCGAATTTTAAAAATACACATATTTATAAGTATATATTGATATACATATACTTGAGTGGTCATAGCATTTCACAGTGACATATTTATGTACACATGTACATTTACACATTCAATTTGAATATAAGTATATATTGACATAGATTAGATATTGGCAAACATAGATATGGCCATTTACAAGCGGGCAACCAAGAAGTTCCTTGCCCAAGGGAACAACGCGCCAGCCGGGATTTGCACCCTCGAACACGGATTTGCCGACGAGTGTGTGGGTGTGTACGTGTGGGAGAACGTGTGTGGTGTGTGTGTGTGTATGTGTGTGTGTGTGTGTGTGTGTGTGTGTGTGTGTGTGTGTGTGTGTGTGTGTGTGTGTGTGTTCGCAAAGCTATCAGACGTAAGTGAACAACAGACTATGCCAGTGATAACTTTGTCATTGAGTTCAGATTATATGTCTTAATTTAGTGTAGAGCAGTGGCTCAAAAACTTACACGAAAACGTTCGAAGATAACAGTACATTAATATATTCTATGCGTTTCTTCAGTAAAGGAAATTTTTTTCCCTTTCAGTTCTGTTGTTGAATTCAGAAGATATGCATTAAATGTAAGAGCTACATGATATATACTTTTGAGGTTGTTGTGAAAGTTCATGATTAATGTAACTACAAAACAAAGAAAGCGTGAAGCAAAGAAGAATATCACATAATTATAAAATAGCTGTCCTGTCCTGTGAGACCCACCAATTTATTTCTATCTAGCACATAACATACCTTTCCCCCAACCATGAAAACGTACCCGCATTACAGTACATGCGAACATAATATACTCACTATGAACACGTCGGTATAGAACTTCAGCGTGTGCAAAACGTACTCTCTATCCCGGCTCACTGTCTCCTTCCTCTACACCCACTCACTCTCCTTCCCAAACTTCTACACGCATGTTGAGTCATGGGTGGATTCCCTCAGGCTATGCAGTTGTCATGGACTTATGCTCCCCTGTTCTCGTCAGCATGTGCGCTTGAAGAGCCAGACACCATCATTCACCCAAACTCCTCTTGTTAGTATTGATATTATCATTATCACTGTTTGTTTTTTTTCATTATTATTATCATTATTATTATGATTGTTATTATTATAATAATTGTTATCATAATTATCATTATTGTTGTTATTGTTATTATCATAATTATTATCATCGTTATTTTTATCATTATTATTATTATAATTATCATTATTGTTGTTATTGTTATTATCATTGTTATAATTGTTATAATTATTGTTTTTATCATTGTCATTATAACAATCATAATAATTATCAGTGTTATATTATTGTTAATACTTATTTTTTTGTTGTTGTTATAATAATAATAATGATAACAGAAATAATATAAATTATTATTATTATTATTGTTATTTTCATTACCATTGTTATCATTATTGCCATTATTACTATTATCATTATTACCGGTTTTGTTGTTGTTGTTGTTGTTGCTATCATTATTATTATCATTCATATTATTATTATTGTTGTTGTTGATGCTATTGTTATTATCATTATTATTATTGCTGTTATTGTTATTATTATCATTATTATCACTGTTTTTCTTATTGTTGTTATTATTATCATTACTATCATTGTTGTTATTATTGTTATTATTATTTTTGTTATCGTTATTATCATTTTTGCTGTTTTTATTATTATTTTGATTTATCATCATTATGATTATCGCCATCAACACTATTACTATTGTTAGAATAATAATGAACTTATCATTGTTACTTTTATTAGTATTGTTAATAGTATCATTATTGTTATCATTACTATTATCTTTGTTATTATCATTATTATTATTATCATTATTATCATTATTATTACTATTATTATTATTTTCATTATTATTATTATCATCATCATCATCCTTATTATTATCAATAATATCATCATCATTTTATTTACTATGATTATCATTGCCATT
>NC_061841.1:18232253-18241121 GCF_019202785.1 Penaeus chinensis
CGTAACACAACATACAACCCAAGAAGAATCACGTAAAACAACATACAACCCAAGAAGATCACGTAAACACAACATACAACCCAAGAAGAATCACGTAACACAACATACAACCCAAGAAGAATCACATAACACATCATACACCCCAAGAAGAATCACGTAACAACAACATAAAAACCCAAGAAGAATCACGTAACACAACATACAACCCAAAAAATCACGTAACACAACATAAAACCCCAAAGAAGAATCACATAACACATCATACACCCCAAGAAGAATCACGTAACACAACATACAACCCAAGAAGAATCACGTAACACAAAATACAACCCAAGAAGAATCACATAACACAACATACACCCCAAGAAGAATCACGTAACACAACATACAACCCAAGAAGAATCACGTAACACAACATACAACCCAAGAAGAATCACGTAACACAACATACAACCCAAGAAGAATCACGTAACACAACATACAACCCAAGAAGAATCACGTAACACAACATACAACCCAAGAAGAATCACGTAACACAACATACAACCCAAGAAGAATCACGTAACACAACATACAACCCAAGAAGAATCACATAACACAACATACACCCCAAGAAGAATCACGTAACACAACATACAACCCAAGAAGAATCACGTAACACAACATACAACCCAAGAAGAATCACGTAACACAACATACAACCCAAGAAGAATCACGTAACACAACATACAACCCAAGAAGAATCACGTAACACATCATACAACCCAAGAAGAATCACGTAACACAACATACAACCCAAGAAGAATCACGTAACACAACATACAGGCCGAGAAAGAACACGCATCACAACATACAGGCCGAGAAAGAACACGCATCACAACATACAGGCCGAGAAAGAACACGCATCACAATATACAGGCCGAGAAAGAACACGCATCACAACATACAGGCCGAGAAAGAACACGCATCACAACATACAGGCCGAGAAAGAACACACATCACAACATACAATAACACGATCCACAGCACACAACCCAGGAAACTCACAACACAACCTACAACGCCCACGTTATATCCACAATCCGAGAAGACATTAGTGTAAGGAAAGAGATATCGGATGCCACCAGCAGGAAATTAACTCACGCTCATGCCGTTGAGGGAAAAGACAAATCATTTTCTTGCCTATATATTTTTTCTTTCTTTATTGTCGCATTGATCATCTCACGGTAATATATGTCGAGATGATTGAATTTATTATTTGTGATTATTATTATTTTTTGTTTTTGTTTTTATTATTTTGAGGGTGCTGAACGGTACGAGTGGGAGAAAATCATTATTGGTGATAGTATGCTGTCAAAATGAGTAAAAATAATGTTATTAACGGTATAGAGGATATAGAGGGGAATAGATATATCGCTGTCACTTCATTGATAGATTGTTATTAATTTCATCACAAACCTTTGAGAGACGAGCATGGATACGAAAGATAATATATACATATAATAAAACGGATAAAAAAGAAAATAGAAGGAATACAACTTTTTTGAAAGCTGCTTCCTCAATAGCTGATTGGCTGTCATTAATTTGATATTGGACAGACAAGCGTGGTTTGCCGAGGTCACAGGGTACGAAGCGCGGGAAAGGTTGAAGGGGAAAACGGTATCAATTATTCAAATAAGTTCCGTTGTCGAACAAAATAGTTCATATAATGACTGGGAATTCATATAATTAGTACTTTTAATTATGTGTTTTTTTACTCCAAGGATATGAGATATTCTTAATATTCTTGTTCTATCATTTCATTTATCTTTTTTGTTTTTCCTTTGAGCTCGTAATTCATTTATAGAATATATTCTCATAATACAACATTACAAGGATAAGATTACACAACACTATATACTATTTCATTAGACTCTACCTTACCTCATATCATTATGATTAGAACTATATATTATTAAACAATTATATTCTAATGCGATGCTATTTTATCTTACCTGTGCCACTGCGTATTATATTTCATTATATTGTAATACTTGCAATACTTATCATAATATACATTACATTATTGTTGAACATCATTCTACTTATACCATTATATTTATATCTAAACGCATTTGTAATTAAACTGGGTTTGTATTATATTGTGCTTATACTGAACGTCATGTACTTGTGTCTGTGATGATATTATGTCTTGCGTGTAAAGTGTGTAGTATGTTGTGTCTGTAGTGAGTGTATCGTGGAATATACTGTATCTAAACTGAGTGTATCGTGGAATATACTGTATTAATACTGAGTTTATCGTGGAATATACTGTATCTAAACTGAGTGTTTCGTGGAATATATTGTATCTAAACTGAGTGTATCGTGGAATATACTGCATCTAAACTGAGTGTATCGTGGAATATACTGTATTAATACTGAGTTTATCGTGGAATATACTGTATCTAAACTGAGTGTTTCGTGGAATATATTGTATCTAAACTGAGTGTATCGTGGAATATACTGCATCTGAACTAAGTGTATCGTGGAATATACTGTATCTAAACCGAGTGTATCGTGGAATATACTGTATCTAAACCGAGTGTATCGTGGAATATACTGTATCTAAACTGAGTGTATCGTGGAATATACTGTATCTAAACTAAGTGTATCGTGGAATATACTGTATCTGAACTGAGTGTATCGTGGAATATATTGTATTAATACTGAGTGTATCGTGGAGTATACTGTATCTAGACCGAGAGTATCGTGGAATATACTGTATTAATACTGAGTGTATCGTGGAATTTACTGTATCTTATCTGAGTGTATCGTGGAATATACTGTATCTAAACTGAGTATATCGTGGAATATACTGTATCTGAACTGAGTGTATCGTGGAATATACTGTATCTGAACTGAGTGTATCGTGGAATATACTGTATCTGTAGTGAGTGTATCGTGGAATAAACTGTATCTGTATTGAGTGTATCAAGGAATATACTGTATCTAAACTAAGTATATCGTGGAATATACTGTATCTAAATTGAGTATATCGTGGAATATACTGTATTAATACTGAGTGTATCGTGGGATATACTGTATCCGAACTGAGTGTATCATGGAATATACTATATCTAAACTGAGTGTATCATGGAATATACTGTATCTAAACTGAGTGTATCGTGGAATATACTGTACCTAAACTGAGTATATCGTGGAATATACTGCATCTGAACTGAGTGTATCGTGGAATATACTGTATCTAAACCGAGTGTATCGTGGAATATACTGTATTAATACTGAATGTATCGTAGAATAAACTGCGCCCATACTGAGTTAAAACACACGGTGCTTATACTGATTACTGTATACGGTGCCAGTGTGCTTATAATGAATGGAATATAAAGTACTTGAAACGAGTGCAATCTAATGCACCTATACTGAATGCAGTATACTGTGCCTGAACGAAATATACTGACCCTTACTATGTGTATTATACTTTGTTCTTATAACTCGTTTATAAGCTTCAAATGTGATCATAGTGAAGTTCCGGAAGACTTAATTAGGCAAAAGGAGAATGGAGAAGAAGAGAGAGAAGGAGGAAGAGGCAAAAGGAGAATGGAGAAGAAGAGAGAGAAGGAGGAAGAGGCAAAAGGAGAATGGAGAAGAAGAGAGAGAAGGAGGAAGAGGCAAAAGGAGAATGGAGAAGAAGAGAGAGAAGGAGGAAGAGGCAGAAAGAGAAAGAGGAAGAACGGGGAAGCAAAGGGATAAGGAAGGGAGGGGGGGTATGAAAGGAGAGGAAGGCGAAGCGAAGGAAATGTGAAAGAGGAGAAGAGAGGGAAATTAAGTTCGAAGAAGAAGGTAGAATTTGAAGATGGATGTTATGGAGATAAAGTTGATGATAATAATGATCATAATGGTAATAATAATGATAACAACTGTCATAGTAAAAAATAATGATGATGAAAACAATTTAAAAAATATAATAATAACATTAATCAAAATTATGATAATGACGATTATAATAGTAAAGATAATGATAACAGTAATAATAATAATGATAAGGATAATAATAATCATCACCTTCATCATTATCATTATTATAATGATTATTATCACTATTATTAACATCATCATTATAGTAATAATAAAAATGAATGATGATGATACAAATAATAATTGTTATTATTGTATCAATTATTATTATTATCATTATTATTATTATCATTATTATTATTATTATTATTATTATTATTATTATTATTATTATCATTATCATTATAATGATGATAATGATAACAGTGCTGATAATAATGATGATAACAATGATAATAACAACGATAATGATAGCTATTATAATGATGCTGAGGAGATGATAATAAAGATAATAATATGATAATCACTTTGATATGATAATCACTTTGATAATGATAAAGGTGATAATAATGATAATAATAGTAATGATTTTAATGACAATAATAACAATGATTATTATCATTATCATAATTATTATTATGATAAGAATAAAGTTAATGGTAGTATTAATAACAATAATAATAATAATAATAATAATAATAATAATAATAATAATAATAATAATTATAATTAGAATGATTATAATTAGAATAATAATAATATTGATTAGAATAGTAATAATGATAATAATGATAATAACAATACTAATGATAATGATAATAACAACAATAATAATAATAATAATAATAATAATAATAATAATGATGATGATGATAATTACAAAGATACTCTTACTAATATCAGTGATATTGCTTCTACTAATGATAATAATGATAATAATAATAATAATAATAATAATAATAATAATAATAATAATAATAATAATGATAATAATGATAATAACAACAAAAGTAATAATAATAATAATAATAATAATAATAATAATAATAATAATAATGATAATAATAATCATAATAATAATGGTAAATATAACTACTACTTTTACTACTGATAATAATAACAATGAAGATAATGAAATTGCTTATAAGAGTTGAATAAATATGATTTTACTAGAACTGCAATAAGTTTCACTCGAAACTCTTCCCTACTTGTTCAACGCTTGCTCAAGTTCGGTTGTTTCAACTTGCTTTACGCAACTACGAAACTTAGAAAGTGAGGTGTCTAACGAGGTTACTCAAGATTAAAAAGTAAACGAACCAACTTGACGAAATCAATCTCAAACTATAATTAAACTAATCTAAATTAATCTCCGGATTAATATTAACTAAAGTTAGATTAAGACCAACTTTAATCTAACTTTGGTCTGAGATCATCTAAAGTTAAGATCAGAGAATCAGAAATCAAGATTTAGATCAACACAGTTCAACCTTAAACTAACTTAACTTCGGCATAAGATCCTATAAAGTTAGATTTACTCTAACTTAAGTATAACTTTGGTCTGAACTTTAGTAAGACTCATGTAAAGTTAGGTTTGATATTAATTAAGTCCATCTTTGGTCTGAGCTTAAAGAAAGCTAACTTTAATGTTGCATAATCTTCGCCGTGATTTAAGAGACATCTAAATGGAAGTTAAATGATAAAACTAGTAATAATTAAAGCAAGCATAAGTGCAGGAATAAGAAATAAGTGACTGAAATGTAGGAATGTAAATGGATGAACAATTGAATGAAAGAATGGCAAATCAATAAACAGATAGACAGATACATAAATGGAAAGATCTATTCGTAGATACATGAATAAATGAATAATTAAATGAGTGAGTGAATTAACAGATTAATTGGTGAATTAATAAATTAATAACTAAATGAATTAATTTAATGATAATGAACAGATAAATGAATTGGTAAAATACATCAGTAAATAAAAAATATATATATATATATGAACGGATTAAAATTCGATTTGATAAACGAATAGATAGAGTGGATACAAAATAGAAAGAAAAAAAATGACTGAATGAAAAAATGAGATGAAATAAAATGCCCATCTGGGTGTACCGACTATCAATTCAAAATGGCCTTAGTCTTCGCGCCAAAGGGTAAGCTTGCGATCAGAGAACTCCAATCAACTCTCTTCTCTCCCTCCCCCAACACCTCTTATTTCCTCCTCTCTTCCTCTCTCCTGAATTCCGTATTTCAATTCCATTCACTCTCTCTCTCTTCCTCTCTTCCTCTTCCTCTTACCATTCTTCTTATTTTTTTTTCTCATTGCCTATCTCTCCTAGTCCTCCCTCCCAACACTCTTTATCTCTCTTTCATCATCATATTTCCTGTCTCACTCCTCTTTCCTCTATATTTCCCTTCCTTCCCGTTTCCCCCAATCCTCCTCCTTCTCCCTTTCCTTCTTTCCCACCTTCCCTCATTCGTTCCCTTCCCTTTCTTTCTTCCTCTCTTTCCCTACTTTGCCACCTCCTTTCGTATCCTCTCCTCTTCCCCTCATCTCCTTTCCCCTTCCATCTTCCCCACACCTTACCAGTCTCTTTTCCCTCCTTCATTCCCTCCCCTTCCCCTCGTCTCTCCTCCTCTCTCTTATTAGTTTTCCTCCCCTTCTTTCCCTCTGTCTCCTTTCTCTCATCTTCCCTCATCCCCACCCCCCCTACTTGTCTCCCCCCTCCCTTCCATCTCCTCTTTCCTTTTCCCCACACTCCCTACTAGTTTCCCTCCCCCCTCCCTTCCCTCCCCAACCCTTCACCTCCCTTCCCCTTCCCTCTTCCCCATCAACCTACGCTTTTATTTCCCCTCGCGTCATCCTCTGCTTCCTTTCCCCTTCCCCTTCTATAAAAAAGGAGCCTCTGATTAACTCTCAGGATAAGCTTTGGTGAAAAAATAGTGTTTTTTAAGCACTGTGTTAGACTGGTAGTTGATGCGACCTTTGGTGACATTTGTTTGTTTGTTTACTTATTTTCTTATGCTTGCTTGTACTAATTATGATTATAACATGGGAGTAGGAAGAGTAGAAATACATATATACAAATATGTATGTGTGTGTATATATGCACATGTATACATACACACACATATCTATACATATACATATACATATACGTATATATATATATATATATATATATATATATATATATATATATATATATATATATATATATGTGTGTGTGTGTGTGTGTGTGTGTATGTATATGTATGTATGTTTGTATATATGTGTGCATATATAACAAAAGTGCAATCTCTGTACGTGAATTAAGCGAATTATGTCTATAGTCATTCTCAGTACAGGATTAATTTCACTAAACAAGAATGATTATAAAAGTAACATCTTACATGGAAAAAAACATAACAGTCAAAACACAGTCATAAACAGCGAACAAAAGAAAATATCAACTTGTTTTTGCGCTTGCAATTAAAAGCAACCAAAAAGTATAATTGAATTTGCATGGTTTTAAATCCTTTCTTTTTTTAAATAGTTTCTCGAGAGTGGAAGCAAATGAACGTAGATGAAAGAGGATGATAATGTGAATGATATGAGTGAAAGAAATCAGAGAGCAACAATAGGAAGAAAAATATGATGGAGATAACGAAAGAGGTAAGTGAGGAAATTCGATACTTATAATAATCCATCAAACAAATTAATTTAATATATAATCTGATAAATATATCCAAAAAATGTTTTCGCGATTCCAACTTCCTTCTTAAAAAAGAAGAGAAAAAACTAGCGGCAGAATGTACAAAAGGGATTCCAGAGAGAATGAATGCAAAACAATAAATCTAATCGAGAAATGTCATGTTTATATCAACGCTCCCTCTGATCCCTCCGGTAGTCAACATGCAAAGTTTTCATATGCCATGATATTCAACTGGACTGTTTCTTTCCTTTTATAATATGCAAATATATGTATATGTGTGAATGTGCATATATATACATATATATATATACCCATACATACATATATATATATATATATATATATATATTTATATATATATAGTTAGAAATACTACATATTTGGTTACCTCTTAGGGATAAAAATATTTAATAATGCGGACTTCTACTATAATGCTGGCTTCCACGATGATGCTGGGTTCTAAAGCGAGGTTTAAGCGTGACTGTTGCTAGTTGTTCCGCTGTTCTGGTGAGTTGAACCTCTCGCAGAAGGTATGTGGCTAAGTTGTCCGATGATGACGACTTTTGAATATCAAAGTGAGAGAAAGATACTTAAATAGCACCGTTGCTCTTGGACTCTATAAGTAACGAAGAGTTTTTGCTTATGACATGAAACGTCTTGTTACCCCCAAACAAAAGAGCAAGTTTACACATGCCTCGTTAGTGTAGGAAACAACGTCCTTTCCCTACTCAAGGCTCAGCAGGTGGGACTTACTGGTAGGTTTTTCTTTGGATAATTCTTCTGGTTGCAATTTCGTTCAGGTGACCATTCATTCTGCTTCGTCCCACTCGTTTGCAACCGTCTGGCAGAAGGCCTTCTCCTGCAAAAACCTTCGCCTGCAGGTTAAGGCGTAGGAGGCCGTTGAAACAGTAGCCTTCAGCTCCTCCGTGAGAGAAGGATTCATTCTGAAAAAGCTGTATAAGAAAGAAAGAAATATACGAAAGGAGGGAACCAAAAAAATGAACACGTATATGTCAGTTTTTTTTCCTTTTCTTTTCGCTGCCGAAAAAGATTATCCTGTGTTATCTTCCTCTTTCTCGCCGTTGAGTCATTCACACCTAACACGTGTGGAGTAGATTTCTCGCCGTCCAAGGTGGCACTGAAGGAGCGTTCCAGGGAGTTGTCTTTTAGGAGTGTCTGAGGGAAAAGGGATTCACCTGATCAAGTGCCAGGGTTAAGGTGACATCCCTTAGCTAGTGTTTCACGCAAGGAGGAAGACATGACACTGGCATGAGTGACACAAACTCCGCAATTGAAATGAAATATCTGTT
>NC_061841.1:18356221-18361221 GCF_019202785.1 Penaeus chinensis
GTGAGCGCAACCAACAGTTCCTTGGCCGCGCCCGACCTGCAGTGCGCCAACCCAGAAAAACTGCGCGGTCTCTACCTGTCCAGGTACTTGGCTTCGTTACACGTAAAAGTAAAACATGTTTTTATTTGACAGATAAAATTAAAATCGCCTGTAGATATACATCTAGAATGAAAGTAAGAGAATATCTCAAAGCGAAAGTTAAATAATTTTACGTCATGCTTATTAACTGTAGCGGTATAAAAAGCCGGCCGGAAACTCGAAATAATGGAATAATAAATTACTTGATGATATACCTAATATCTTTGCAAATATGTGTTAATTAATTTAAGATAAAAAGGCACAAACCATGAAAAAACAGAACAGCAACAATAAAAAAAATATACAACGTGCAATGTAAAGTAGACAGAATATACAAATCAAATTGAATGATGAATTCGAGATCAAAAAGTAGGAAAAGTATGATAACGAAATCATTCATTACTTTATTACATTTGTCAATCTGAACAAAAAAAACGTAACTCATTAATTTGCGTTCGTTTCTACGAGCCAGCGAAATGCAAAAATGTAAAAGCGAAAGTATTATTAATACATTTTCGGTATTTAATATATTACAGTAGTGCAACATTAATAACGCTGAAAATATTCACAGGAAGCATAGTGTATATTTTTCTTTTGTTCTTTGTTCACATATCTCGTTGTCATTCTTGTTGTTGTCATTTTTCCTAGTTTCTTGTCCTCCTTCCTTTTTTCCTCTCTCTTTCTTATTTATTTTCATTTTTATTCTCTCCATTTTTTTTCTTGTACTTTTCTCTTTTTTCTTGTTTCTTTTTATTCTTCATCCTGTCTGTTCTTTTGTTTTGTTTCTTTTACGTACTGTTTTCTTTTCTTTTCTTTTCTTTTTTACTTTTTTCTTGTTTAAAATATGTTTACTTCTTCGTTTTATTTTATTTTATTTGTTCTCTCTCCTCTTTTTCCTGTTACTTTTTCTTCTCTTTTTCTTTTTCCTTCTTTCGTCATTTTCCTTCGTCCGTTTAGTCTTCTTTTCTTATTTTTCTCTTTATTTGTTTCTTTTTTCGCTTTCTTTTTTTTTTCTCTCCTTCTTCTCCTTCTTCTTCATCGTCTTTTTATTCCTCCCTTTTTCGATTTTTTTCCCTCGTTTCAGTTCCTTTTGTCTTCTTTTATTTCATTCTCTTCCCTCTATAAAAATAACAACAAGACACTACCGGATGTAAGGGATATTATCAGTAATAAAAGTAAAAAAAAAAAACACCTGTAATAACGGAAACAGGAACGGCAATATCAAGTTCAAATTCAAACAATTTATTTGAATTTGAATTTGAATCATAGTAACGGCAATAACAAAAATAACAACAATGTAATCCCAACAACACCAAGATTTGAATAATAATGCTTATAGTACAATAATACTAATAGTACAATACAATGCTAATCATACAATAATGCTAATAATAATAACAACACTACCAGCAAAAAAAAAAAATAACATCGATAACAAAAAAAACACTACCGACAACAAACAAAAAAACAAAAAACAACAACATCAACAACAACAACAACAACCCCACAATCATAAATCTTTAAAAAAAAAATTCCAACTTGAAAAATTGAAAGCAAACCTTTTTTTTTTTTTTTTTGATTTCGCCTCAGCCTCTGAAATTGATCTGGGAGCGACAAACGAGATGTCATTTAAGCGCATGAAGAGCTAAGCCACTTTATAAAATGATGACATCAAAATGAAATTATATACAGTGCCTATTCGAATAAGGATATTGGCTCGTTATTCACTCGATGGAACTCAGATCCGGATGACGCGAGGATAGGTGGGTGATGCGGATGCTGAGGGATAGGTAGGTGACGCGGATGCTGAGGGATAGGTGGGTGACGCTGATGCTGAGGGATAGGTGGGTGACGCGGATGCTGAGGGATAGGTGGGTGACGCGTCTCTTTATGGATAGGTGGGTGACGCGGATGCTGATGGATAGGTGGGTGACGCGTCTCCTGAAGGATAGGTGGGCGACGCGTTTCCTGATGGATAGGTGAGTGACGCGTCTCTTGATGGATAGGTGGGTGACGCGTCTGCTGATGGATAGGTGGGTGACGCGTCTCCTGATGGATAGGTGGGTGACGCGTCTCCTGAAGGATAGGTGGCTGACGTGTCTCCTGAAGGATAGGTGGGCGACGCGTCTCCTGATGGATAGGTGGGTGACGCGTCTCCTGATAGATAGGTGGGTGACGCGTCTCCTAAAGGATAGGTGGGCGACGCGTCTCCTGATGGATAGGTGGGTGACGCGTCTATTTATGGATAGGTGGGTGACGCGTCTCCTGAAGGATAGGTGGGTGACGCGGATGCTGATGGATAGGTGGGTGACACGTCTCTTTATGGATAGGTGGGTGACGCGTCTCCTGATGGATAGGTGGGTGACGCGGATGCTGATGGATAGGTGGGTGACGCGTCTCCTGATGGATAGGTGAGTGACGCGTCTCCTGATGGATAGGTGGGTGACGCGTCTCCTGAAGGATAGGTGGGCGACGCGTCTCCTGATGGATAGGTGGGTGACGCGTCTCCTGGTGGATAGGTGGATGACGCGTCTCCGAAGGATAGGTGGGCAACGCGTCTCCTGATGGATTGGTGGGTGACGCGTCTCCTGAAGGATAGATGAGTGACGCGTCTCCTGAAGGATAGGTGAGTGACGCGTCTCCTGAAGGATAGGTGGGCAACGCTTCTCCTGATGGATATGTGGGTGACGCGTCTCCTGAAGGATAGATGAGTAACGCGTCTCCTGAAGGATAGATGAGTGACGCGTCTCCTGAAGGATAGATGAGTGACGCGTCTCCTGATGGATAGGCGAGTGACGCGTCTCCTGATGGATAGGTGGGTAACGCGTCTCTTGAAGGATAGGTGGGTGACTCGTCTCCTGATGGATAGGTGGATGACGCGTCTCCTGGTGGATAGGTGGATGACGCGTCTCTTGAAGGATAGGTGGGTGACGCGTCTCCTGATGGATAGTTGGATGACGTGTCTCCTGGTGGATAGGTGGATGACGCGTCTCTTGAAGGATAGGTGGGTGACGCGTCTCCTGATGGATAGGTGGATGACGCGTCTCCGAAGGATAGGTGGATGACGCGTCTCCTGATGGATAGGTGGGTGACGCGTCTCTTGAAGGATAGGTGAGTGACGCGTCTCCTGATGGATAGGTGGGTGACGCGTCTCCTGAAGGATAGGTGGGCGACGCGTCTCCTGATGGATAGGTGGGTGACGCGTCTCCTGGTGGATAGGTGGATGACGCGTCTCCGAAGGATAGGTGGGCAACGCGTCTCCTGATGGATTGGTGGGTGACGCGTCTCCTGAAGGATAGATGAGTGACGCGTCTCCTGAAGGATAGGTGGGCAACGCGTCTCCTGATGGATTGGTGCGTGACGCGTCTCCTGAAGGATAGGTGGGCAACGCGTCTCTCGAAGGATAGGTGGGTGACGCGTCTCCTGATGGATAGGTGGATGACGCGTCTCTTGAAGGATAGGTGGGTGACGCGTCTCCTGATGGATAGGTGGATGACGCGTCTCTTGAAGGATAGGTGGGTGACGCGTCTCTTGAAGGATAGGTGGATGACGCATCTCCTGATGGATAGGTGGATGACGCGTCTCCTGAAGGATAGGTGGGTGACGCGTCTCTTGAAGGATAGGTGGGTGACACGTCACCTGATGGATAGGTGGGTGACGCGGATGCTGATGGATAGGTGGGTGACGGGTCTCCTGATGGATAGGTGGGCGACGCGTCTCCTGAAGGATAGGTGGGCGACGCGTCTCCTGATGGATAGGTGGATGACGCGTCTCCTGATGGATAGGTGGGTAACGCGTCTCCTGATGGATAGGTGGGTGACGTGTCTCCTAAAGGATAGAGGAGTGACGCGTCTCCTAAAGGATAGATGAGTGATGCGTCTCCTGAAGGATAGATGGGTGACGCGTCTCCTGATGGATAGGTGGGCGACGCGTCTCCTGATGGATAGGTGGGCGACGCGTCTCCTGATGGATAGGTGGGCGACGCGTGTCCTGATGGATAGGTGGGTGACGCGTATTGATGATGAATCTAGAGACGAATGAGTGTTTATAATGAGTATAGTGATCTATTAGAAACTAGTATACCGTATTGGCGATCAAGTGATGAATAACAGAATCTGTTGCTGTAACAATATACGTTTATGATGAGTCAAGTGATGAGTAAATTATCATATGTTTATGATGAGAAGTGATGAGTAAAAAAATAAATATATACCGACGATGAATCATGTGAGGAATGAGAAAACAACATATGTTTATGATGAGTCTAGTGATGAATTAAAAAAAAACAAAAAAAAACATATCGCATTGATAATGAGACAAATGATAAATGGCAATTCTGTATTTCAGTGATGAAAAAGCGATACGATAAGGCAGACATAGATTAATTAATTATAATAATGATGTACTAATTCAAACAGACCAGCCTGGAAATCAAAAAAGAAAAAAAAAACGCATTGATAATAATGATTGAAACGATAATATTAAAATAACAATTGGTTATTAGAATAAAGATATTAGTCCATTTCTGATTTAATGAAACTCAGATTGGGCTTTGATTATGAAATGACTCTAGTCTTTAATCAAATAATTGATATCGAGGGGGATGGTGGAAAAGATATTAAATAAGCAAAAATTCAGTAACACACTAGTATATACTGCAGTGAATAGTTTATATAATAAGTAGACTGGACAATATGAGTCAGTGGATGCAAGAATAGATCAATGAAAGAGTAAATAAAGAAATATAAAACTAATGAATAGCAACAAAAGTCAATGAATGATGAATAAATAGATTAATTAGATATAAATCAGAAAAATAACTATAATTGATGTTACCTCATTCCTAAAAATAATGATACTCGATAAATAGATACATAAATCGCTCTTATTAGGTAAATGAATTCAGTCTGTATTATATTTTA
>NC_061841.1:18366221-18373721 GCF_019202785.1 Penaeus chinensis
AAGAAAGAGGGAGGGAGGAAAGGAGAGAGGGAAGGAAGGGGGAGGAAGAAATAGAGAGACAAAAAGGAAAGGAGAGGTAAGGAGGGAGGAGGGAGTTAGGAGAGGAGGGAGGAAAGGCGAGAGGGAAGGAATGGGGAGGGAGAAAGAGAGAGGGAGGGAGAAAGGAGAGAGGGAAGGAAGGGGGAGGGAGAAAGAGGGAGGGAGGAAAGGAGAGGGGGAAGGAGGGAGGAGGGAGAAGGAGAGAGAGAAGGAAGGAGGGAGGAATTAGAAAGTTAGAGAAAGGGAAGGAGGGAGGAGGGAGAAAGAGAGACAGAGGGAGGAAAGGAGAGAGGGAAGGAAGGAGGAGGGAGAAAGAGAGAGGGAGGGAGGAAAGGAGAGAGGGAAGGAAGGGGGAGGGAGATAGAGAGAGGGAGGGAAGAAAGGGGAGAGGGAAAGAGGGAGGAGGGAGAAAAAGAGAGAAAATTAAGGTGGGAGAAAGAGAGAGGGAGGGAGGAAAGGAGAGAGGGAAGGAGGGAGGAGGGAGAAAGAGAGAGAAAGGGAAGGAGGGAAGAGGGAGAAAGAGAGAGAGCGGGAGGAAAGGAGGGAGAGAAGGTGGGGGGAGGGAGAGAGAGAGAGAGAAGGGGGAAAGAAGAGAGGGAAAGAGGTAGGAGGGAGAAAGAGAGAGAAGGAGGAAAGGAGATAGGGAAGGAGGGGGGAGGGAGAAAGAGAGAGAGAGGGAAGGAGGGGGGAGGGAGAAAGAGAGAGAGGGAAGGAGGGGGGAAGGAGAAAGAGAGAGAGAGGGAAGGAGGGGGGAGGGAGAAAGAGAGAGAGGGAAGGAGGGGGGAGGGAGAATGAGAGAGAAGGAGGAAAGGAGAGAGGGAAGGAGGGGGGAGGGAAAAAGAGAGAGAGGGAGGGAAGAAGGAGGGGAGGGAGAAAGAGAGAGAGAGGGAGGAAAGGAAAGAGGGAAGGAGGGGGAGGGAGAAAGAGAGAGAGAAGGAGGAAAGGGGAGAAGGAAAGAGGGGGAGGGAGACAGAGAGCGAGAAGGAGGAAAGGGGAGAGGGAAGGAAGAGGGGAGGAAGAAAAAGAGAGAAGGTTGTGATAGTAGTAGCTATTGTACAAGTAGTTTTAGTAGTAGCATTAGTGGTTGTAGTTGTAGTTGTAGTGGTAGCAATAGTATAAGTTGTAGTAGTAGTAGTTTAAGTAGTACAAGTAGTTGTAGTAGTAGCAGTAGTAGCAGTAGTTACTATAGTACAGGTCATAGTAGTAGTAGTAGTAGTACATGTAGCACAAGTAATATTAGTAGTAGTAGCTATAGTATAAGTAGTAGTAGTAGAAGGAGCTGTGGTAGATGTCGCAGTAATAATAGTAACGCAGTGCGATGCTAGATGTATGGATAAGTACAAATTAACAAGGAAATAGTATGGGAGTAAAAATAAGAGGCTTTATTTAGAGTTAAATAAACCAACGCATCCGAAAACTTCAAGACAACAGTAACACACTCCGTTTTTCTTCGGTGTATAGTGGTAAACACGTTTTCAAATATTTCCGTCTGTTTCACTCAAATTACACTTCGCAAATGAGTCTCTGAATTTAAAAGCGATCTAAATGAATCATCATTACAGGAGATGACTTCAGTGTCAATGATTTCCCTACGAAGAGTTGTTTTGATTACTATATAACAAAAAATTACGTTACGATTCTCAAAAAGTTTCGTTCACTCACCTTAACCTTGAAATTCACAGGTGTACATTCTTAGTGCCTCACGCTTTCTGTAATAACATAAAATCACAAAATATCATATTAAAAGACACCATAAAACACTGAAAACGAATAACACTGCAGGACATATACCTCAAAACCCCGATTTCAAAACACATATCGAAAGATTTTTATACCGAATAGCTGGCAACCACACATGAGGCATCCCGCTAGGTGAGGTTAGTGTACCTCAGATCCGCTGTAGGTTAAGGTTCTTCTATACTCCGTGTTTATCCTCTATTCGTGGATTCTTGTGAAACCTTACTATTGTTCTTTGGCGCATATGACGTGGGATGTACAGATTGTGTGTCGGAGGAAAGAGTCGATGCTCGTTTTATCCCTATAGAGTTTGTTTTTTTCTTTATCATTTTCACGAAAATAGCGGTGTGGAGATTGTTATGATCTTTCCATTTTTGGCTCTCGTTTATTTCACTGGAAGAACACGGAATTGCTGAGGCAATCTAAGGGTATTCCGGCATTTGTCTCTTCTTCCAGCTAACTCGCCAGAAAGTGTAGTGAGAACTGTAAACCGGTGTTAGTGACAGTTTCTTTGGTATCATATCGGTGTTGTTGAAACAGGTTGTGTCACTGAGATTGATAGAAGGTAGGAGGGAGAAAGAGAGAGAGAAGGAGGTAGGAGGGAGAAAGAGAGAGGGAAGGAGGAAAGGAAAGAGAAAAAGAATACCAATAGTGTATTCAATAACAAACAAAGTTGACATTTCTGCTGAATATAGTCAATTATTCTGTATAAAACTGCATGACAGTGAACATTTTCTTGTATTTAGTTGATATTGTTAGTGGTAATAGTAGTTTAATATTGTTATTATTTTCATAACTATCATTATCATTATTATTACTATTTGCATTACTATTATTATTATTATTATTGTTATTTTTATTGTAATTAATATTAGTACTATGATTATTGTAGTTATTTTTATTACCGTTATCTCTCACGTTATTGTTATCAGCATTATCAATACCATGTGCATTATCATAATCTATATTTTTATTATTCTTATATTTTTTATTTTTTTTTTATAATTGTTGTTATTATCTTTATTATTATTATTATTATTATTAATATTATTATTATTATTATCATGATTATCATCATCAACATCCGTTTCATTTTCATTATGATTATGATTAGGATTATTAGGATTATTATTATTATCATCATCATCATCATCATCATCATCATCATCATCATCATCATCATCATCATCATCATCATCATCATCATCATCATCATCATCATCATCATCACGATTATCGTCTTTATCATTGTCATTGTCATTATCATGATCATTACCATTATTATTAATAATATTATCATTATCATTATTACTAATATTGTTGTTGCTGTTGTAATTCCCGATGTTATTACGACCTCTTATCAACATTATCACCAAATCTATAGTTGTTCTTACGCATAACATTAATATTATTACTGTCACTATGATCAGTATTGCCATGGTAGTTTTAGCTTTTTCTTACTACCAAAATTATCATTATCAATATCCTTAATATTCTATATAATTACTGTCATCACATTTAAAATTATTGGTTATCAATAGAATCATTATCATTTTTGTTAAAGATTACAAAAATTATCATTAGCAATATCCTTAATATCTTATATAATTACTGTAATCACATTTATAATTTTTGGTCATTAATATAATCATTATCATTTTTGTTAAAGATGATACTGTTTTCCTTGTAGTACTGATTACCCTTAATATAAGTGATCGCACTCCTTTCTCATTTGCATAAATCCAGAAACGTCAGTGTTGGTTTTATTATTATTATTGATATTTCTGCTGTTCCACCGATGTTCATTTATGTTTTTTTTTTGTTATTATTGTTGTTTATTTCTATTTTTTCTTTCTTTCTTGTTAGTGATTATGTTATTTCATTTTCAGTGGTGCGGTTTCATATTATATTGTCCCTTAATGTTTTACTAATTTTATCATCATTTCGTGTTTACATTGGATTTGCAGATGACGGTATTAATCCCTGTTACTATTATTTTTTTTCAGAAATAAAGTTTCACGAAATGTGAGCGCAACGATGATAATTAGTATTCCGAAAATGAAAAATACGCTGCATTTTCTGAAGTTGACAGTGTTGTTTCTTCTATTAAGCTTAGTTGTTTACTATGTTATTTATAAATCTCATAGACCTAAGGTATACAAAAATGAAATTTTCTACGCCGATACAGTAAAGGAAGATTCCTATGTGGTTCACCAAACAAAACGAAGCAAATTTGATAATGATTTTGCAGTTGAAAAAACATTTAAGTTTACCCTTTCAGGAGAAACGATTTCTCATACTTTAAAAGAAAACGTAACAAAAATATCAGGGGGTGTCTTCTCTAAATTAAAATCAACTTCTGTCATCATAAATGATACAAAGAGGATAAATATCACTCAGTACCAGCCATTAGAATCATTATTAGATGAAAATACGGTAAATGTTAAGTTTCATCCAGCCTCCGACTTTCGAAACCACTTTTTTTGGAGTGTAATCTCCCCTCGTAGTTTAACGCTGTTATGCTGTTGCTTTCCGTCGCATTTGACTCGTTGATGAGTAGCGGAACTTGTATTCCCCGACGGCAAAGTTGATCAAATGTGTAAGATTCGGCTTCGCACTGTATTAAGGGGGGGTAATTAGCATGATTTACACACAGAAAAACAAGAAAAACACTAAATTAACTTAAAATCGGGTTTGTTGAAACTCTACGGGGACAGTGGCCATGTTTCACCTATGCAATTACGGTATACAATTCGGCGGTTAAATCCAGGATTATTTTTTGCCTGATTGACGGACAATACAAATGAATCAAACCATGTTTGGGCACAATCAACTTTTCAATATGAAAATGCGTTTCGAAAGTTTCCAGATGACCGTTTCAAATTCATACACAAGCTTCATTAATAGTTCCTCAAATAACAACGGTATTTTGATTGACTGCGATAATAAATACAAAGCAAAGAAACAAAAAAAAGCGCTACTGACAGTTACGTGTCGCGCACGGAGACCGTGCCGCAACGGCACACGCAGTCTCCGTGAATTTTATTCTCAAACAAAAAACTTACACATTTTTGTAACACACCTTGCAAACTTTAGTGATGATTGTCGTCAAATATGGTAACCGTTCAATACTTATACTTGTCTTAAAATGTAAGATGGAACTTATTGACCTTTGCCTGAGCCGAAAATACTTCGGAGGCCGTGGCGAGGCTTCAGGCCGCGCAGCCAAGCCTTATTGCTCGTCCCGCGGAATTATGAAAGCTTTAGCCTGATTTCGTCGCGCGCGGCCACGACACCCACTGCGGTCGGTTGCAATAGCCAAATCGGAAATAATTTGTATTAATAATGCATGTATTATTATCCTATTAAAAGTATGCATTTTTATTACATTAATTGGCTTATTACTTGAAATGTACTTCGTGCAATAACTATGTAGATTTCGCCGGTTCTCGTTAAACGTTACTTAAATTTTACTAACCTTATATCGTCCCGTCTCCGTTATTAAGTTTTACAATAACACGTCCTCGGCGTAGCAATATTTCCAGTTATACGTGTATTTCGCAATTTGTAAACATTTCTGCCGGCTACTATATTTTTTTTTCACACGTACACTTCCTTGACCACCGGACAGATACACACTAAAGGTTTTCCATGGGCGAGGGCAGGGCTTTCCGAAAAAACTGTTTTTGATTGGTCAGAAAACTGTGACGTCATTGCCTGAAGTTTTCATTGGCTAGAATTTCTCAGTCTGTAATCGCCAAGTTGTCAGTAATTGGTCGTTATACATGGTGTCCTTGTCTTACTGTTTCACACATTAATAATTTATTATCGGTATTTCAGAAGAAATATGTCTTTACGTGCGCGAAAAAAGGTATTTGCTTTGTATTAGGTTTTATTTTACCATATGCATACAAGCAATCAGGTAAGTGTGAGCTCTTACCCGATTTTAATCGCTCTCTGAAGAACTACCATCCAGAGGAACTGTGTGGGGGGGGGGGGGGGGGGCAGGTGACGGAAGAATTCTTTCTTTCCCGCCTTGCGGCGTGTATAATTCTGCCGCTTGTGAAAAACATGAATTAATCAATTCTTTTTCAACACCATGTAACCATGGTGTTGTAGGTTACGGTAGGCAGCCCATCCATCACCGTATATCACACTGTCTGGTTTTATATATTTCTTAATAAGGGGTATGAGCGTGTCTGCACTGCGGTCAGTGTCAACCAATGGCACAATTAATTTCCTTTTACTCACACGCTCAATACCCCCAAAGACCCACACCTGGCTCTTCTTCTTTATGATTTGCGAAGTTCTAGCTTCGCCCGGGACCTGGCTCAACTGTCTGCCCCTCTTATACTTACGGCGCACGAGCAGCGTCTCGTCTATCTCAAGTATTACACCGGCACCTCCTATTGAATTTTGATTTTGTAACCAATATTCGGTTACTTCAGAACAAAAACTCCTCCAATCTACGCTAGTTGGCTTAGAAACGTGCCTTTGTAATCGCTGGTCGATAAAACGCAACTTTTACGCCGTTTTGTCTTTGCTATTTTTTCTATCTGCCACAATACCATATATGTCGATCTTCACGATATTTGCAAGGTAAATCGCAATGCGGGCAACTTACCGCTCTTGGCAAAACACCGTGTGCTCTCAGGAACTCTACAGCGTTATCATTTTTTTTCTTCAAAATAATCAGATATAACTCTATAGTAATGCGGGTCACAACCTACGCACCTGAGATCCATTTTGAGCAAAGATTTGGTATATTTGCTTTCCTTGCCTTGTGATTGGTTTATAGCATTTCCTGTAATGCTTTTGGCTTTCGTGACAAATGTCACGCGGATGTGGTATTGAATAAAAGTTTCAAAAGGTTTCGTGCGCTGTTCATGCGGTAACATTGTTGATTTTGAAAATCGCGCGCAATTCTTCAGTTCCCTCTTGCCCGTAATATGGACCATACACATCGATTTGCGCAGAGTAAGAAATGTCATAATTACTGTAAATACTCGATTTTATGATGGTATTACTCGTGTATTGTCAGACATTTTAATGTAGAAAGAAAATCACCTTCATGTAAGTTTATGGGGAATTTTTGTAGTTACGAAATGAAAGTATTACAATAAATGAACCAAAATAAAACGGTATCATTGTTTTGTTTACAAAAAGTAGGAAAGGATATCGGATGGCGATTTTTAAAATATTGAGATAGTTTTTCATTTGGGGCTCTGTGACACTTGCGTGTCCAATAACTTCGTTATTTCTGATTTGCGACGGAAGTTCATAGAAGATAAGTTTCTTAGATTTATTTGCTCTATCACATGCATATATTTTTTTCCGGTTTAAAGACGGCTAGTCAGAACTTTACCTATACCGAAAATACAAGCGATAAACTGAAGACCAATGACAGGCATTTACAACCACACATTACTGAAGCGATTTCCTCACACAAACTTGTAGAGTCAAAGAAAACAGTAATATTTTCTGGGGTAACTGATAAAGATAGCAGGAGCGTGATAATGCTCGATGATACTGCGAAACGTTTAGAACATCGTGCTGAAGTAGTGCGACGGTTGTGTCAAAAGTGGAACACAGAAAAGGGGAAACCACTTCATAGAGTGTCTGGTAAGTGGTAGCTTGATTTGTTTATTTTGTCATTATACTATCAGCATTACCTACATATGATAGATACATTTTTTTCTCTCTCTCGCCTCAAATGAGCTTTCA
>NC_061841.1:18386221-18388721 GCF_019202785.1 Penaeus chinensis
TACGCTTTTTACGAAAGAATACAAGATCCCTAGCTAAGTGGGGGTTTCTTCCCAAATGCTTTAGTTGATTTACTGTAGACCTTATAAGCTTTCTAAGTATCTTTATTTGAGGATCTTTGTTCAGGTGATGTGCTCGTTTCCCTCTGGAGGAAGGAGACCTATGTTTGACAGGGTTTCTGGGGTGGAGTTGGTTAATGATGCTACTTTTGCTGGAATAGGATTCTTATTGTAAATACCAAGTTTTTTTTTTTTTTTTTTTTTTTTTTAGAGGGATTACCATGAATGGGTTTGCATAACGAGCATCAGTTCTGACTTCCTGAAGGCAACACACATCAACATCTTCAGAGTGAAGATACTGACAGAGGGTTGCCTTGCGTTTCTGTAAACTACTGATGTTCCAGGTAATACATTTCAAAAGATTAAATGGAACCATCGGCTATCACTTGACCATTTCGAAGGCCCACTGCAGGTTGAGGCTTCCGTTGCTCGAGGAGGAACGCAAACATCCTTTCCTGGAACTGGGATTGTTGAACCATCTGTTGCTGTATCATAAACGTCATCTGCTCCCTCCGCTTGAGCAGCATTTGTAGCAGATCCTTCCTTTCACTGTTGGACTCTTGCTTGGTCTGCTGTAGTGAGGGTTGAGCTGGAGCTGGAGTCGGTGCTGCAGCCGATAGTGGGGTTGGCGCTGCGGCTAATGCTGGGGTTGGCTTTGGAGTTGATGGGGCGCTGCGACCGGCGCCATGGCTTTCTTTGCAGGGGCCATCGGGGTGTGCCTCTGTAGATGTGGGAATTTCCGCACATTATTAAGGCGAGGGCCTGGGAAGGACTTCCTGGGGGGAGGGGTTGCCTGTTTTTTTTTTGGCTGCTTACCTTCCTATCCTGTGGGTAGGAAGCGCCCAATGGAGAATTTGCATTGTGCTCCTGGCGACACTTCACACATTTCAGAGGAAGAGCGCAGTATCGGCATCGCGGTGCGTCACGCGGACCAGCACGTGCTCCGTGTCCCCAGTTTGAGCACACCTAAAGGGTGCCATGCCCTCAACCTGTTTAATTCTTTTGGAAATTACCTTCCCCTCGTACGTTATGATGACTCTTTGGGTCATCAATCCTTTCACTTCATACGCCTGGCATGTATGACGTGTTCTTTGTATGATATCATTTTTCCTGTTTCGACTTCCCTTGGAATATCGAACACAATAAAGTTTGTACATTTTCCTGCACCAGTAAACCTGCACCAGTAGTTGTTAAATGAGCAAGAATTTGTTCGTTATTGAATCTTTCATGAACATTGTTTCCCCCAATTTTCCACTCTATTGATCCATATGTATTTCTGTGTCCATTTTTAGGGCCTGGGATACCCTCCGATATTTGTCCCCATGTGTTCTAAGCTTCGTTTCCTTCCTGAAAAGTACTCACATGTGTCCGAGGGGCGTCATCTCTACAGAGGCAGGTAGTTACCTCTTGGCCTTTTTCCTTGTTCTTTCGTGGGGCCGCCACCGATATTTTCCTCGCGAAGGACATCATACCCGCCCTCAGTTTCTATGGGCTGGGCTGTGGCCATTGTCCCATTTGTGGGCGGGGTCCTTCCCCGAACACACAGAGCCCGACCTGACTTTCCTGTGCAAATACAGCCACACATACACAACCCGAATCATTTCAGGGCAGGTCAAGGTCACGAGAGGTCACTCACGCTATAGTGAAGAGACACTGAATGGAGAGAGAGAGAGTGTGTGTGTGGGTGTGTGTGTGTGAGAGAGAGAGAGAGAGAGAGAGAGAGAGAGAGAGAGAGAGAGAGAGAGAGAGAGAGAGAGAGAGAGAGAGAGAGAGAGAGAGAGCGAAAGCGAGAGAGGGGGGAGAAAGAGAGAGAGACGAAAAGAAAGCGAGAGAGTAGGTACTAGTTTCATATATTATGCAGATATGCATGATAATCATAAATAAGGTTGTTAAAGAAAAGAAAGAGACAGATAGAGAAAAGAGGGAGGGGGATAGAGAGAAAAGAGGGAGGGAGGGAGAGGGAGAGAGAGAGAGAGAGAGAGAGAGAGAGAGAGAGAGAGAGAGAGAGAGAGAGAGAGAGAGAGAGAGAGAGAGAGAGAGAGAGAGAAAGAGAGGAGAGAGAGAGAGAGAGAGAGAGAGAGAGAGAGAGAGAGAGAGAGAGAGAGAGAGAGAGAGAGAGAGAGAGAGAGAGAGAGAGAGAGAGAGAGAGAGAGAGAGAGAGAGAGAGAGAGAGAGAGAGAGAGAGAGAGAGAGAGAGAGAGAGAGAGAGAGAGAGAGAGAGAGAGAGAGAGAGAGAGAGAGAGAGAGAGAGAGAGAGAGAGAGAGAGAGAGAGGGGAGAGAGAGAGAGAGAGAGAGAGAGAGGGAGAGAGAGAGAGAGAGAGAGAGAGAGAGGGAGAGAGAGAGAGAGAGAGAGAGAGAGAGAGAGAGAGAGAGAGAGAGAGAGAGAGAGAGAGAGAGAGAGAGAGAGAGAGAGAGAGAGAGAGAGAGAGAGAGAGAGAGAGA
>NC_061841.1:18393721-18396221 GCF_019202785.1 Penaeus chinensis
GAGGACGCTCAAATTATGATAATAACAAGAACAATAAGAGTATTATCTGTTCCCTTTTTAAGTAAAGATTAGATCGATAATCAGAGAGAGAAAGAGAGAGAGGGGGGCGGAAGGAGAAAGAAAGGCAAGGAGGGAGGGAGACTAGAGAGAGAGAGAGAGTGAGAGGAAGGAGAGAGGGGAGGGAGAGAGAGAGAGAGAGAGAGAGAGAGAGAGAGAGAGAGAGAGAGAGAGAGAGAGAGAGAGAGAGAGAGAGAGAGAGAGAGAGAGAGAGAGAGAGAGGAGAGAGAAAGAGATCTAGCCAACCGACGATTCCTGCCCATCTCCAGGTCGACGTTATGACGTGAACGACATCGAGATCCAAGAATTCAACAAACTCGTCAACTCATCCTTGGAGGACTTCCAGGGCAACGTGATTTGGTTCGACCTCATGCCCTGGCTGATACCCATCGTGCCCCATTTCGTCAAGAAGTGGATGGGCGTGGCACAGATAGCAGACAAAGCAGATGTGTTGTTAGAAAAGATGATGGTAGGTGTTGGTGGACTTTTACACTTCTTATAGTACTTTCATTAATTTGGGAACTATATGTACTGATAACGTTTTTATATCCGATATGACTGTAGCAATGTGAATGCACCAAAAGTTGTTGTTAGACAATGATGGTGATCGTGATTTTGTATATAAATGTAACAACAATAATGCAGCTCCCCCTCTACGAAAACTGTAATACAAAATGAGCTGATAAAACAAATGATTACATAATGGTTTATAATGACAAAGGCTATCACTGCTTGTATAAAATTACTTACCAGATATCGAAAGATTCTTACAAGTGAAACCAAAATCCACAGGAACAGGTGAAGGAGCACCAGGCGACACTCGACCCCGAGAATCCTCGAGACTTTATCGATGCTTACCTGCTCGAGATGAAAGCTAAGGAGGACGACCTTGACTCTACCATGAGCTGTGAGTCCCCTTATGTTGTACTGTTTCGTCAATAGAGGGCGTTTCATGTTTGCTGGACAGATTGCATAATTTATGAATGGGCAGTTTTTAGGTTTATTAGATAATGTAAGGTTCATTCAGGTGCATACTCACAGCCTGGCATGCTTTTCTTATGTCGCCTATAGATGGCGCGGTAGTTGCTGTATCTTAAGTAAAGGCGGGAAAGAGGAAGTGCTGCAGTAACGGATTTAGCGATTCATCATCAAATGTCGGGTTCCTCTCCGCAGTCTCTGATCTGAAAAACCTCCTCGGGGATCTGTTTGTGGCCGGCAGCGAAACCACCTCCTCGACCATCCGCTGGGCCATCTACTACCTGGCCAAGTACCCTGAGGTCCAAGCCAAAGTGCAAAGGGAGATCGACTCCGTGGTTCCAAGGGACGTCCTTCCCTCCATCCAGCTGAAAAATAGGTACAATTCAGATATAAACTGTAATTTATCTACTTTGGTAGTGGTATCCCAAGTTTGCTGCTTTGGGGTATTTATAACATTCATCTTTTGTCCTGGTATAATCTCTACGTATAGGTCCTCCTGAAAACTCTTGGCGTTATACATCCAAGAATGATAACAAGCGTGTTATCTCAATCACTATTCCTCTTGCTTCTTCAGCATGCCTTATCTGGAAGCCGTGACACTCGAGGTACACCGACTGGCGTCTCTCATCCGCCTCGGTCTCTTCCACTTCAGCGCCAAAGACACGGAGTTCGAAGGCTACACGATACCTAAGGTGAGCTGATGAAGGGAAGACGTTCTTGTAGATCATGAACCTAAATAAGATAAATAAAGCTATGCAAAACTAATAAAAGTGATGAAAGGCATTCCCGGGATGGTAACTTACCACTGGAAATAATCATAGAAATAGGCCTAGAAAAAAAAAAATTCTTTCTTCCTAGGGAGCCGTTCTATCAGCCCATCAGGAAGGCTGCCACATGGACCCCGCCTTCTGGGAGAAACCTCACGAACTCTACCCCGAGCACTTCCTCGACGACCAAGGGAAGATTCTCACCAAGAAGGAGGGGTTCTTGCCGTTCTCCCTAGGTGAGATTCTGCAACTTTCATGTGCATCTCAGCGTAACATTCTCACTGCCCTTTGGATGTTAGATAATTTTAGGAGATATCTCTCCTTTTGCTGCACTGTGTAATATATATTATACGTGTGTATACATTCATACACATATGCACACACGCACACAAACACAAATGTAAAGGGTATATATTAACACCTTAAACATATGGTTTAGCAGGAGTAGTGAAAGGGACGGTTGACTTAACCTCTTTTATTGAGAAGCGTAAGCAACACAGATATTCACACGGATACAAGTCTTGGTACAGGCTTAGTGCTTGGTCTGCCTGGAGGGCGGGCGTGGCTGGAGCCAGCCTGACCCGAAGCGGTCGGCAGGACTCTGTGAAGAGGACTCTCTCTGACCTAGGTTATCCTGAGCCTTAAGTACTGGTGGGTGCGTGGGGCACGTTGGGGCGCCTGCGGTGAAGCCACGCGTA
>NC_061841.1:18413721-18416221 GCF_019202785.1 Penaeus chinensis
GGTGCCGACGGTCGTGATCAACCACCACGCAGAAAGAGCAGGACAAGATACGGAAGATGAAGGTTTCGTCACAGTCACATCAAGGAAACAAAAGAAAAAAAGAAAAAAGAGAAGAATGACAGGCGCCAAAGCCCTTAATAGGAGCTGATGGACCTGAGACAGGGTACCTCTACATCACACGATGTCCGACACAGCTGCAGAGGGCATCGAAGAACACCTCTCGAATATAAAATGTATCAAGAGTAAAAGCGCAAAAAACAAAGATGACCCTTACCTAATATACTAGTTTTATGGTGAATGTAAGAGGTCGAAAGACTCTGATGCTTTCTCAAGGAATGTTAAATCGTTTTAAAACAGAAAAGCCGACGCTCAGATCACAAATGCTGAAAAGAGACCACATTAATGCACAGTCTTTACTTGGACATTATGATGAAATTCAAATGCTCACAAGAGGGAGAAACTGATCTTTTATACGTAAGTAAAACATGGCTTCACGTATATATGTCAAGAGCATCTATCAAAATTCCTGCAATGCAGGACGTAAGGGAGGAGTCTGCAAATATGTACGATAATTAAAATTAAATGTCCGTTACAACTATTAAGAGTGAAGTTAGGTAAAACAAAGTTGAACAAATGTAATGATAACAAACAGAGCTAATATCATTCACCATACAAAGGTCATCCCATGCTACGTTCCTGATCACGAACTCATAATAATGACGCTTAATATAAAGAAATCAAAGCGGCCACAAGTCGTAAAAAGTTTCCGTGCCTGAACTGGCTACGATTCTCAGTCACTACGCCAACAAATAACCAACAAAGCAACTCTTCTAGAAAAACAGGTAATGTAGACAAGCAGGTAAATATCTCCACGGAAGTGATTTAAGACACTTGAATTCCATCGCTCCCTCGGTTGCAAAACTGTTCTCCTGCTCCGAGGATAAATGACAACATCAAGAAAGCCATAGCAGGTAGAAATGACACAATTTTTCAAAAACACCGGATTTGACGTGGCCCTTCAGTCCGGTTATGAACAAAGAGAATGATCAAAACACGGATACCAGCCGCCAAAATCAATTATATCAGAAATGAATTACCTGATTGCAAAGGCATGGAAGATGGTTAGAATATTAGTGCCAAATTAAAGACATCACGGAGATGTTGGTTCAAATTCCAAAAATAGTACAAATTATTTTGATGACTTCATCGCTAAAATTGGAAAATTAATTGTGAACAAACAACAGCATCCACATCTCGGCAAAATACAGGTAGGATAAGGATTCCAACCAATAATCTCAAACCACAACCAGCAAAAACAGAAAGAGTAATCCTTACAGTAAAACGCCTGTGTGAAACTAATGTTGTGGGGCAGATGGCCTTGCTTTTCGTTTTATCAGAGAGTCTGCTTGCAAGGGCGTATTATCTGTTATCTTTAAAAAAGTATCCAGTCACCGGTGATTTCCCATCGCTTTGGAAACGTGGCACTGTATCACCAGTTTTCAAATTCGGAGACACAGACGAGGTTAATAATTATTGCCTTATTACCATGCTCCCTATACTTTCTTAAGTCCTCGAGAAAATCGCAACAGAGCAAGTGACGACTTGTCTAGAGACCAGAAACCTATTTCCAAAACACAACATTGTTTTCGAATTATGCTGCAATTGAAACAGCATTATTACAGGTTACAAATGAAGTCTGTAATAATATGGATAACAGCCAATTAAAATTGATTACATTGTGCGATCTACCCAAGGATGTCGATATTGTTAACCATGAAATCCTTATAAGTGAACTAATAAATCATAGAATCTATACATATAGGTTAAGAAGTTGTTTACCAATAGAACCCAATCAGTCAAATGTCAAGAAAATATATCATTAAAAGTGTTCGTATTTTTCGGTGTTCCACAGGGACCTACTTTAGGCCCATTCGTAAAGGATCTTTCGACCATTGCCCAAAATGGCCTCCTAGTTCAATACGAGGAGGATTCACAATTTCTTTACAATGGTTCTGTAAACAACTTAGATGAATTGATAAAAAAATGCAATAGACACTTGCTAAAATTCCTGCACATAATACCATACAATTTGAAGGTAACTACATAAGACCGAACTTTCCGTGAAAAATCTAGGTATACACAGAGTCATATACACGACATTTGAGACCCATGATGACAACATCTTTAGAAAAGTAATGGACACATTAATTCTCCTAGAATCCCAAGTAAGACGAGGATCTCTGTTGTATAAACACTAGCTCTTAATATTATCATCTTCTCGAACATGTGGAGTTCAACTATTTAAGTTCAAATTCGGAAAACTTTTTAAAAATACGAAACTTTGCAATAAGGATAACACTCAGCAGTGTTTAAAAATATGAGCACATTACTCTTTTTTTTATTGGTGCCATCGCCGATGCGGTGTTTGACGAACCACTTGATGCCACATTGACATCATGTAGCTGACTGGGTCTTTATACTGGGGTGGCTGACCAACGAC
>NC_061841.1:18421221-18423721 GCF_019202785.1 Penaeus chinensis
GAGAGAGAGAGAGAGACAGACAAAGACAGAGACAGAGAAGGAGGAGAAAAGTGAGGGGAGAAGAGAGAGAGAGAGAGAGAGAGAGAGAGAGAGAGAGAGAGAGAGAGAGAGAGAGAGAAGAGAAGAGAGAGAGAGAGAGAGAGAGAGGGAAGAAGACTAGAAGACAAACAGAGACAGAAACAAACAAACAAACAGAGAGAAATACAGTATACCCAACTTGTCACCATCAGATTAGCCAAAAAAGAACAAAGCAAATGCTACCAAACTCGCAAATAATCTCACTGCTCATGGTCGAGTTAGGGTCGTCCTTCTGGGCGTCCATCTCCAGCAGGTAAGCGTCGATGTAGTCTCGGGGATTCTCGGGGTCGAGCGTCGCCTGGTGCTCCTTCACGTGCTTCTGCTCGTGGGGGGGGGGGGGATAGGCATCCGTAAAACATTTTTTTGGGGGGTGGTATAAGGGGGCATATATATAAGAAAACTAATAATGATAAAAGATAAATAAGAATATTTATTCATTTATTTATTGATGTATTTATTTATTTATTTATTTATCTATTTATCTATTTATTTATTTATCTATCTATCTATCTATCTATCTATCTATCTATCTATCTATCTATCTATCTATCTATCTATCTATCTATCTATCTATCTATCTCTTTATTTATCTATTTATTTATTTATCTATTTATTTATCTCTTTATTCATTCATTTATAGCGGCCGCTGATGCACCGGTGCCGAGCGCGGCGGGGGGCCATGAGGGACGGTCACGCAGCGCGCACGTGTTCGAATCCTAGCCAATGGTCCGAGATTAACAGGAAGGGCCTCCACTCGGGTCAACGGCCGCCTGAGTCCTTCGAAAAAAGGAGCCGTCCTAGCCCTTGCGAGGGAGGACGTGATGTGAAATAGATATATATATATATATATATATATATATATATATATATATATATATATATATATATATATATTATATATATATACGTATATATATAAATATACATACATACATACATATAAACTTACACACACACACACACACACACACACACACACACACACACACACACACACATATATGTGGATGTGTGTGTGTGTGTGTGTATATGTATATGTATATGTATATATATATATATATATGTGTGTGTGTGTGTGTGTGTGTGTGTGTGTGTGTGTGTGTGTGTGTGTGTGTTTATTTAAAACGGTATTGAATCGTAGATGTTGTGAACTTCATTTCAATACATGTCGCTGCTATTAAGGTCTTTGTGTATGTGGTTTTCTCCGGGTAATCCACAAGTACAGATACATTAACAATAAACAAATTCCTGTTAATTAACACGAAGATGAAATGATATATACGATCTCGGAATATTAATTAAGAATATTCATAATTTAGTCTATATATTTCATTCATCCTTCTACTAAGAATACTTTCTTTACAGTTTTGTTTCAGTTTCATCTAAAATTGTCTGGTTGTGTTTTAACAATGAGTAAATAAATCGACTCCCCCAGCTGTTTGTTAAAAATAAAGTGGATTCTGGCCATACGCTTTTTCTTCGTCTAAATCTTAGTATAATTATTTCATCGACATGTAATCTAGATAATCCTACTTTCATTATGTGTGTGTAACCTAGTCTATATAGTTACCAAAAGACATATTTCTTCCTTAAATTACCCTTCATTTTCTGTATTCAATGATTTTCTCTCTAATTCTCCCCGCGCAACAGACAAATAAAGAAAGAAAAACTAAAGAAACGTCGAGAAAACAGACGAGAAGAAAAACAACTGCTCACCTTCATGCGTTCGCTGATCACTTCTATGTAATCGGGCAAGTGCGCGATACCAATCCACTTCTTAACGAAATGGGGCACAATGGGTATCAACCAGGGCAGGAAATCAAACCAGATCACGTTATCTTGGAATTCTTCAAAGGAGATGTTGATGATTTTGTTGACTTCCTGGATTTCTGGGTCGTTCACGTTGTGTCGTCGACCTGGGGAGGTATAGAGAGAAGGGCTTGGCGTGAACTTGGGGTTGAAACATTTTCTTTGCTTCTTTCTCTCTCTTTCGGTCAGTTTTCCTCTCGCTTTTTTTGTCTCGGTTTCTCTCTCTCTCTTTGTTTCAGTCTCTTAGTTTCTCTCTCTCTTTGTTTCAGTCTCATAGTCTCTCTTTCTCTCTCTCTCTCTCTCTCTCTCTCTCTCTCTCTCTCTCTCTCTCTCTCTCTCTCTCTCTCTCTCTCTCTCTCTCTCTCTCTCTCTCTCTCTCTCTCTCTCTCTCTCTCTCTCTCTCTCTCTCTCTCCCTTTCTCTCTCTATCTCTCTCTCGCTCTCTCGCTTCATATTTCTCTCTCTGTCTATCTATCTATCTCTTTATCTCTCCCTTTACCCCTTTCTCTGCAGAAATCTATCTATCTCTTTGTGCATCTATCTCGAGAGGAAAATAGTGGAAATCATAGTCTTACATAAAAAGATTTCTTTGATTCGCTGAGTTTACGCGAAAG
>NC_061841.1:18441221-18448721 GCF_019202785.1 Penaeus chinensis
GAAGTGACAGACTTCAATTAAAGGAACTGTTATTCCATTCCGAAAAAAAAAAATCTTATTGTCATGAGGGCTTTTGTTTAGATAAACTTTGATTAATTTGAGAAATGATGAATTGTCTAAAAAATGTATTATATCAACGCTATATACACGGAGAGTAGCAATGACAGAGAGTATTCCGTATGATCAATGTTCTTCTTAGTTTGTATTTATTTATACTCTTTTTCCTCCCTTAATTTACCCCATTCTGCCATTACTTTTTTTCTGGAGGGGGGATAATCATTTTTTGTCTCAATCACCCAGAATAAATGCTCAGTCTTAACTTACCCATTTAGAGTTTCATGTTTTTTTTCTCTTGGCCGGGCCATATATAGAAGACCCGGGCGAAGCTAGAACTACGCAAATCTCGATCGCATTTTTTTTCTCTTTACTTCGCCCATGTCAGATTACCGTATTCCCTTTACCTACTTCGTCTGATTGGACTTTTTTATCCTCGTATCTTCATCCATTCAGAGTTTCGCAATATTTACTCGTTCTTTTATTTCATCCATTCTGATTCTCTCTCTCTCTCTCTCGCTCTATCTCTCTCTCTCTCTCTCTCTCTCTCTCTCTCTCTCTCTCTCTCTCTCTCTCTCTCTCTCTCTCTCTCTCTCTCTCTCTCTCTCTCTCCTTCCATCCCTCCATCCCTCCCTCCCTCTTTCTCTCCCTCCCTCTTCCTCTTCCTCTCTCCCTTCCTCCCTCCCTCTTTCTCTCCCTCCCTCTTCCTCTTCCTCTCTCCCTTCCTCCCTTCCTCTTCCTCTTCCTCTTCCTCTCTCCCTTCCTCTCCATTTCCCTCCCTCTCCCTCTCCCTCTCTCTCTCTCTCTCTCTCTCCCACCACCATTAACCCCCCATTCACCATCCCCTCTCCTTAACTCCTTCCCCAGACCAGCGCTTCGACGTGGACGACCCTGAGATCCAGAGGTTCAGCAAGATCATCAGGTCCCTCTTCGACGACTTCCAGGGCCCCGTGGTGTGGTTCGACCTCATGCCCTGGCTTATCCCCATCGCCCCGACCTTCGTCAAGCGGTGGATGGGCATCGAGCAGTTGAAGGATAAGATACAGGAGATTTTCGAGTATATGGAAGTGAGTTGGGTGTTGGTTCTTTTTTTATTCGATTTTTTTTTTAATCTGTTATCGTTTTATTTATTTTTTGTGTTTGTTCATGGATGATTTGCTTATCGATGGGTTGACTGATTGGTTTGATTTGTTTGATTGCAGCTTCACTGTAGATACTTGATCATTAAATGGAAGAGATGAGTGAGAGAGAGAGAGAGAGAGAGATAGAGAGAGAGAGAGAGAGCGAGAGAGAGAGAGAGAGCGAGAGAGAGAGAGAGCGAGAGAGAGAGAGAGAGAGAGAGAGAGAGAGAGAGAGAGAGAGAGAGAGAGAGAGAGAGAGAGAGAGAGAGAGAACAGAGAAACAGAGAATAAAAAAAGAGTAAAATAACAGTCCTTCTTATTAACAGAATTCCATCAAAGAGCACCAGGTTAAGCTGGACCCACAAAACCCTAAAGATTATATCGACGCTTACTTGCTGGAGATGGAAGAGCAGAAGAATGACCCCGAGTCCACTATGAGCCGTAAGATGCCGTCTTCCTTTCCCCTCGTGTGAATGAGATCTATTTATTTTATTTTCTTAAGACAACAGCCTTATCTAGTGTGCATAACACGTGACAACATCCTTAATGTCTAAAAAGAGAGGAAACCTTAATCATTATCCCAAATAATCACATCTATATCCCTAACGATGTATATCTAAAAGCTTTATCACGCTAGTACTTTTTCCGTCACTTTTTTTCGTTATGATAGGAGCTTTCTGTATGCAAAAGGTCTGATTCTTATCACACTACCAAGGTACTTAAAGAAATATAATCATGTAAAGGAAGCTACTGTTAATTTGTGTTTACGTTAACGTCTTTTATTTCAATAACCTAAAAGGAATGATTAAAAGAAATAGGTATCTGGTAGAATAGATCCTCCGTAGCACAAGATCAAGACGAAAATTAATCAGACGAAAACAGTCGCTCCCGTCTTCATCTAATTCACGTAGAAATGCAAAACTTGACGGGGAAAAGTACTAGCATGATATGGCCATAACACAACACCCCCTTTTTCTGTGAACGCACTAGTTTTCGACCTGAAAGTCTGCATGGCCGATCTGTTCACGGCTGGCAGCGAGACGACCTCCGCGACCATCCGATGGGGGCTGTTCCTGCTGGCGAAGCACCCCGAGATCCAGGCGAAGGTGCAGAAGGAGATCGACTCTGTGTTTCCCAGGGACGTCCTCCCTTCCATTCAGCAGAGAAACAGGTACTTAGTTTCCTTCCTTCTTTCCATTTGTATTGGTCTTTTTTTTTTTTTTTTTCTCTCTTCTTTCCTGCCGTCTTTATTTTCTTTAGATAATTTTTTGTTGTTAGAGAAAAGAACTGTGTTTTTATGATATGAAAATACTGGTAACTGAAGGAGTATAAGGATAGGATTAATAGAAGTTGTAATGGATACATTTAGAACTATAATCATACTTTTCACTTCAAGTACTTACGAGTAATATAAGAAAATAGTCGAACTAGACAAGGAATACTTATAAGAATCTAATGCACTTGCTGTCTGTTTGAGATTTTGCTCAAGCTCATACAAAAAAATAAAATATAAAAAATAAAGATGAAAATAAAAAAAATAGTAAGATCGCTATATAGCAGAGTCTATGCTGGAGGACTGACATTAGAATGCTTTTTCCTACCTACATTGACTTTTTACTAGATCAACAATCACATTGTGTGATACCATAGTCTTTGAACGTGCTCATAGGTCTTCCCTTATCCATCCCTTACAGAATTTTGGAATCGCTGAATAAATAAAACTAAGTGAATAAATAGATAATAGGCGATCTTCACTCCCCACAGCTTGCCCTACCTGGAAGCCACGTCACTTGAAGTCCATCGCTATTCCTCTATTGTTCGTCTTGGTTTTCTCCACTTCTGTAACAAGGACACGGAGTTCATGGGTTACACGATTCCAAAGGTGAGTTAGAGAGAGCATTTGTCACTGTTATTAGTTTTTTTTTTTTTGAATGATACATTGGTGTGTTTCTATGAGGAAATTTACGTGTTTCTAATTAAGAAGATCGAGGGTGATTTCATTCCTTAAAAATACATATAGACACTCATGGTTTGATAAAGAATTTCGATAATAAGATCATCACCCAAATACTTCATTTTTTTCACGTTTATCTCCTCTAATTTGATTTCCATTCCCTTTCTCGTCTTCGACGTAATTATGAAGTATTTAACCCAATGAGCGCGGGTGGCAAGACTATAATACCATGCCCACTGTAATAAAAGTTTTATCTATTGTCTTTACACATATATGGCTCTCCAAGTGCTTAGTCACCAAGGAGTCAGGTATTAGTCTTACCTATCTCATCTGTTTACTATTTTCCTTCATTTTTTGAAAGCTTCACTTCTATTATCTTATTATCTTTGACGTTATTAATATTTTAATGACAATTTAATAATCAAAATATCAATAAGAATGATAATAATGTCAATATTAATAGTATTGGAAAAAAACGCCAATTCAAGGAATGGGGAAATCAGGATCGGTCACTAGGGCCAACTAATAGACTCCTTGCTGAGCAGACGTGAAGCCATCTGTATGTAACGAAACTCACTAAAATCTAAAGGGGACAGTAAATAACCCCACTGACATTGGGTTAAAGAACCGTTTAAGGAAATGGCAGTACTTAAAAGCCCTATATTAAAGGGAATGGCCTGATAACAGTCCCATCCCCCGACAGGGCGCTGTGCTCTCCCAACACCATGAATGCTGCCACACGGACCCCGCCTACTGGGAGAGACCGAACGAATTCTACCCCGAGCACTTCCTCGACGACCAAGGAAACCTCCTTACCAAAAAGGAGGGTTTCATGCCGTTTTCTCTGGGTCAGTTTCGACGTGATTTGTATATATGTGTGTATGTATGTGAATACGTGGGTGGGTGTGTATTGTGTATGTACTCATGCATATGTATATACATATACATATATATAAGTATGTATATGTGTGTATATATATATATATATATATATATATATATATATATATATATATATATATACGCACACAAACACACACATATCAGTGTATGTATATGTGCGTATATATATATATTTAGAGAGAGAGAGAGATTTGATTTGATTTGATAACATTTATTTACAGAACAGTGTACATGCCCTGCAAAAAGCCAGGGTAAGATACCAAAGCATCTATCCAAACTGGCTGTGCTTCTATTTTTGTAGAGGGCCATCAGTCAAACATTAGTGTTACATACATGCCTGAGGGGCTGTGCTATTATCACTGTATTAAAATATCATCTGGCTGGTAAAAAACCGTTTATATCACTAATCATGTCAAAGACAAGACCAGTGTCTATAATAAAGTTAATATAATCAACAAGTGCTAATCTGTGAACAGTACTACTTGATCGATAGGATGCAGTCTTTATGCAACAGAGTAAGTAATGAGTGAGATTATGCGACTTGGGTGCCTTGCACAGTTTGCAGTGGTGATATGAAACAGGTTTTGCATCCAAAACTGCATCCTGTACATATTGCATAGTGTACTGATATCCTATGCGTAGCCTAGTTAATGTAACCTGTTGTCTCCTAGACAGTCCGTGATAGATTTTATAGGGTTTGTCTAAATTTGATGTCCCAGCAATACTCTCGTAATGCCAGATAGTACCATGTCCGTCTTTTTTCATCTTTTCAGTGGTCCATACCTGACCCTCATAATCTCTAAGACAGTTGATAACTCGTTTTTTCATTTGATTGAGATATAGTGGTATTACATAATATGGATCTTCATGGGAAAGTGCTAACCTGGCTAATTGATCAACCCTGTCACATAGTGATATTCCTATATGAGAGGGTATCCGGTATAGTGACACTTGAGTACCCCGTTCTGATAGTTTGGACATTTGGTGAAGGATATTCCTAGTTATCATGTTTTCTGGATTAAATGCAGTAAGCTTTTGGAGAGCGCCTTGGCTGTCTGTAAAGACAGCCAGGTGTCGCTGCTGCTTACTACCTTTCTTAATGGCATGATGTATAACTACTGACTCGGCATCAGTTGTGCTTGTCCAGTTGGAAATGCACACACTTTCTTCAAGATCTATATCAGGAATTAGCACACCAATCCCTGTTGATCCATGAGGATCAGTGGAGGCATCACAGTAGATTGCAAGTGGGGGCGTACCATGAGAGGGATGTAGAATGCCATCTATATATTTAAAGTAGTGAGCTTTTAGTTCCATTTTTGAAGCCAAAGATTTAGACCCTATTAATTTATCAATATAAGCATGTACATGAGTTCTGTGCCAAGGAGCAGCAATTACTGTATCTGGAATATTAATAGCTTCGTTGTTCCATACATTGAAGAACATGATAGTATGAGCAGTTTTAGTTTTCCATTCTAAGTTGGACTGTATGAGATTGGAGTATCGAGGTCGGGCATACCTAACTCTATAATTTATCTCATTTGATAGGATATTGGAGATTTGTGGTCTAGGCTGTAGCTGCAGGAGTCTGATGCCAAGTATGGTGTTAACTTGGATGACACGACTGTGAATAGAAGGGAGGTCTAACTCCTTCCTCATGACGAGAACTTTAGCAGTCATTGGGCATCCAAGTATAATTCTCATGGCCTTGTTCTGTAAAACTTCAAGGGGTTTGAGGGCACTCGGTGGAAGCATACTAAGAACTGGGCATGCATAGTCTATCATGGACCTGACAAGGGAGATATACATCAACCTTAGGACTCGAGCGAGAGTGAGTGAGTGAGTGAGAGACAAACAGACTGACAGACAGAGACAGACACAAACGGACAGAGAGACAGACAGACATGTGGATATATAGATATAAATAGAGATAGATGGATAGAAGTGTGTGAGTCCGTATCTGTGTGTCTGCGTGTGCGTGCGTGCATGGTCGTGTCCTCGCGACCGTGCCCAAAACCCCGACAGAATGAATCCTACATTACACTACATCTTTACAATTCCCTCCGCGTCGCCCTCTCCCGCAGGACGCCGCCAGTGCCCAGGGGAACCACTCGTCAGGATGGAGCTCTTCGTCTTCTTCTCCGCCCTCCTGCAGAACTTCGTCTTCTCGGTCCCTGAGGGCAAGGAGCTCCGGCTGGAGAAGAACGCGCAAGATTCCTTCCTCAACATGCCAAAGGATTTGGAAATTGTTATCACAAAGAGGCCTTAAAAATAGAATTCCCTTTTCTCTCTCTTTCGTTTACTCTCTTTCATGCGCTCTCTCTCTCTCTCTCTCTCTCTCTCTCTCTCTCTCTCTCTCTCTCTCTCTCTCTCTCTCTCTCTCTCTCTTGTGGAGAGTAATCTTTCTCAACTTAATTTACTTTGCGGTTTTCGAGTTCTTTAATATATTGTTCGCAAGCTTATTGTAAAAAACGAACGCATTTAGAAAAGGAAAGTATTTGAACTTATATATGGCTTTCTTTTCATCTTGTAGTTCAAGTTTCTCATGCCAATGCATATAATGTCGCTCCATAATGCCTAAGATATATGACATATGTACCTAATACATTATAACCAGTGCAGGTTTATTTGTATACGACTTATCCACAAGATATATCATAGACAGAGTTTTGAGGTTTTAAGCCTAATGGTGTCAAGTGTATAGCTCATTTGTTTCCTCTTTATTCTCTCTTTTTCTTTCTCTTTCTCTTTCTCTTTGTCTTTTCTCTCTCTTTCTCTCTCATCTCTCTCTTCCTCTTCCTCTTCCCCTCTCTCTCTCTCTTTCTCTCTCCACCTGTCATAATGATGACAAAATTCGAAATTAGCGAATGAATTCCATTAGTCAACACGAATATGAACGATAATTCAAAATACGATTGACTGACAGGCATGGATGATTTCATCTGTCTCCTCTATCAGTTTCACTAATTATTCAGAAAGCTATTAGCAAAGGAAAGTAGGATCACTAGTCTCTTGTAACTCATTCTCGCCTTCCCTGTGCAGGTATCTGTATTATTAAGCTAATAAATAATTACAGGAGAACCCTTTTTTTTTTATCTAAAGCAAGGAAATTAACGTTGTTCTAAATATAAAGAATGGTTTTAGAGGTTGATATTGACAGTAATCTGAAAAATAGGTAATTGTGATGACAGCAACATGAAATATGAATAAAACAATGATAATCTTACCTAATATATATATCTAATATCTAATGATTTTATCATCTATTTATCGTAGTAATTTATAATTATAAACTGATCATAATCATCTTAGAATATATATTTATCATAAGGGTTTTATCAAATATATTTTCCATAATATACAGTATGGTTACCTGATATATAGTTTCATGGTGATTGTTATCACACAAATCTGCATAATGTAAATATTCAAAAGCGACGAGTATTAAATCAAGTTCGTAGTCTCCCA
>NC_061841.1:18458721-18463721 GCF_019202785.1 Penaeus chinensis
CTATCCAGTACGAGGCCGTCTGTCTGGTCGAAGACGTCAAGAAACACACAGACCGACCGGGTCCTCCTCCTGCCTCTATTACCGTGGCTGTCCTCAACGTCATCTGGAAACTTGCAGCAGGTATTACCCCTTCTTTTTATGTCCGTTTATTTATTTATTTTATGGTCATTCTGTCTACTAAGGTGAAAAGAGGGGAACAATCGGCTTCATTTCAAGACCGACTAGGATCCTCTTCAAGACAGGTGTTGGGTTGAAATAGCTCCATTTATACATCTGTTCACGGTAAGTTTCATTTCTTTACTTTCAAGAATTTTTCATTGTTTGTGTGTTTGTTAATTGTTAATTATGTATTTTTCGCGCCACTGAACGCATATTTAGCTAATTAAGCATACTATATGATCATCTTCGCCTCCCTCAGATCACCGCTTCGAAGTGGACTCGCCGGAAATCCATTCTTTAATCAGTATGATCACTACGCTGTTTGAGGACTTCCAAGGCCCGGTGGTCTGGTTCGATCTCATGCCCTGGTTGATACCTATCGTGCCAAACTTCATCCGGAAAAAGATGGGCATCGAAAACATAGAAAAGAATGTTCACTATGTCCTCGAGCTCATGGGTGTGAGTAGCTGTTCATTTCCGTGATGTATTTGGTTCACAAAGAACCGATGGCGTATTGTCGCCATTACAAAAGGTCCACAGATTCGCAAAAGAGTATATTTCACTGACCTTAAAGAAAAAAGACTGGATCGAGCAACCTATTGTTCTTGCAGACACTATTTTGAAGCAAATTAATTCAGACCGGCGCCATGACAGTGTGACCCAAACCGCGGGAAAATCAGTTGTATCAAGTACACGGCAATGGCGAGTAGAGGTACACAGTGCTGCGCTTTTGGATGTAGCAAACGGAGAAAAAGAAAAGCCGACGGAAAATTAGTCAATCGAAGTGATAGCGAAGGGACTGATGACGAAGAAAGTGCCCTTAGGAGGCAATTTCCACGAACATTTTATCGTAAGTTTTTTTTACTGCTACAATCCCCAGTTTACCATTTCTGTTAGAAAAGGAAAGGAAATAGCTCAAAACAGCTTTCTGGATAGAAACTCCCCTTATTTCATGCAAAGCGGGAGATTTAATTGTGAGATCTAAAGCTATCTTCCACTGCGCCCCAAGTCAATCCACTGCTCGTTTGGGTCTCACTGTCATGGCGCCAGCTGTTTCAATAGGGCTTCACAACAAAGCACTGGTTGCTCAATCCAGTCTTATTTTTAAGATCAGTGGTATATTTCGTAGGGAGAGTAATTCCCGTAGTCCTGAAAGCATTGGACATTTATGTATTTCATAAACATCTCATTATGTTCGGTAAGTAACGAATGAATTAGATATTATCAGTACAAAGTCATCATTTTACAAATATATCAAGGAAGAACATTTATACCAAAGTCGGATAATATTTTACAATGAGATGAAAACCCCTACAAGTTATAAACGCAAAAAAGAAAACCGGTATTAACTGAGCACGGTAGGTAAGACGACTGACCCATTTAGATTCCAACACGCCTCTCGTTCCACTGACCTTCCGAGTACCGTCTTAGGATTAACATACCCGATATCTGCCAACATTTATCAGTGCAAGGCGCGTTCTCCTTCAAGGTGTGGAAGGAATGGGCGGAATGATCCCTTCATAACAAGTAGTTTTAAATAGTGAGAAAGGTATTGCTATAGACGGTTATATTTAGCCGGTTATTAGTCGTTCGTATAGATATATTGCTTAAGCATTTAGTGAAAGAATGTAAGAGAATAAAAAAGACGATTATTTTTTAAAAAAGGCTACTTAACTTTCAACTTAACTAAACCACTTTATTCCTTAGAATAATCCGCCCAACTGATAAATATATCATCAGCTGAAATATATAGGTTAGGTGTCAATCTTTAAAGATATTTTCCTGTTTCTTTTGCTGCAGAAGTACGTCGAGCAGCACCAGAAGACGCTGGACCCCGAGAATCCCCGAGACTACATCGACGCTTACCTGCTGGAGATGGAAGCTCGGAAGGACGACCCTCAGTCAAACATGACCAGTAAGATATTATTCCTGGCTTAACTCTCATCTTCTTTTAGTCACTTCTCTTCTTTTATCTGTTTCTCTCTCTTTTTATTTTTGTTTCGTTCGCTTTCCTTTTCTCTCTCTCTGTTTCTCTCTCTCCTTTTCTTTCTCTCTCTTTCTCTCTTTCCTTTTCTTTCTCTCTCTTTCTCTTTCTCTTTCTCTCTTTCCCTTTCTCTCTCTCTCTCTCTCTCTCTCTCTCTCTCTCTCTCTCTCTCTCTCTCTCTCTCTCTCTCTCTCTCTCTCTCTCTCTCATCGTGTATTATTTATCAGGAGGTTTCATCTGAGTGTCCGTTTTATCATCTGCTATTTTTTCCGTGCTAGTTTTCGACCTGAAAAATTGCATGGCTGACCTGTTCACGGCCGGCAGCGAGACCACGGCCTCGACCATCCGCTGGGCCATCTACTACCTGGCCAAGTACCCTGAGATCCAGGCAAAAGTGCACAAGGAGATCGACTCAGTAGTTGACAGGGACGTCCTTCCGTCCATACAACAGAGAAGCAGGTAATCATCAGTTTGAAGAATCTCAAATGGCAATTTACTTGCCGTTTTCGTCGGGTTGTGAAAAGGTTCCAGGCACTGAAATAAAGACTGATCATCGTTGTGTGTTTACTACAAAGATGTGCACACAGCAATCCTGTATAGATTTCGTCTTTTTCATGATCATTATTTTTCACCTTTCTCGCTTCTTTGATATGTGTGTATGTATATATAAATATATATATATATATATATATATATGTACGTATATGCATACATCTGTAGAGTTACTAACGTGCAAGAATCAGTATCGATCAACGTACAACCTTTTAATCTTCTTTGCGACATTCGAGTATAAATAAAATACACACATTCCCCTCGCTTTTAGTCATACCGAAGTTATTCAAATCCCATACCGCTTATACTGCTTTTATCCTATCTTCCGTCACTTCATATTCTCGACAGTTTACCATACCTCGAAGCCGTAACGCTGGAGATCCACCGCCTTGCTTCTCTTCTTCGTGTTGGTCTCCTCCACAGCTGTAATAAGGACACGTGGATCGGTGATTACCTTATCCCTAAAGTGAGTGTAATGTCTACTGTACTTAACTAATCTCTTTGGCCGTTGGTACATTAATGTCACGTTGCTGAAATAATGTGTATATGTATATAACTTTCTTTTATTCTATTTTTTTTCCAGTTTTTTAGACATGTGCGAAGGGAAAAGGATTAAAGAGTTCTGTTTTAACCGATCAACTCGTTAAGCATTACCCAATTTCCTCTTTAAGCATTACTCAATTTGCTCTTTAAGCATTACCCAATTTCCTCTTTAAGCATTACCCAATTTCCTCTTTAAGCATTACCCTATTACCAATATCTCAACAGGGTGCAATCATATCGGCACTGCAAGAGGGCTGCCATATGGACCCCGCCTACTGGGAGAAACCTCACGAACTCTACCCCGAGCACTTCCTCGACGACAAAGGACAGGTTCTCACCAAGAAGGAGGGATTCTTGCCGTTCTCCCTGGGTGAGTTTGGAAGATTGTTTGTGTGTGTGTGTGTGTGTGTGTGTGTGTGTGTGTGTGTGTGTGTGTGTGTGTGTGTGTGTCTGGAGGGTGGATATAGGGGTCTTTATGTGTGTGTTTTTTGTGTGGGTGGGTGGGGGAGATATATCTCTGTGTTTGTATTTGTAACTTGTAACTTTCGTGTGGGGTGTGGGGTCTTTATGTGTGTGTGTCTATGTCTATGTCTGTATCTGTGTCTGTATTTGTGTCTGTCTGCGTGAAGTAATCCACATTTACGACACTATACATATTTACACTTTACATATTCATTACAATTTAACCACATTTACTACACTCCACGCATTATTTCGAACACGTACACCACACGCCACAAATCCCCGCTATTCCCTCCGCCCAACTCCACCACGCCCACTTCTGTCCCCAGGGCGTCGCCAGTGCCCAGGGGAGTCGCTGGCCCGCATGGAGCTCTTCGTCTTCCTCTCCGCCCTCCTGCAGAACTTCTCCTTCTCAGTCCCTGAGGGCAAGGAGCTCCGGCTGGAGAAGAACCCGAAGGATTCCTTCCTCAATCTGCCGAAGGATTTGGATATTGTTATTACCAAGCGACCGTGAATATTGTGCGCGCGTGTGTGTGTGTGTGTGCGTGTGTGTGTAGCTTGGCGTAAATCCATTTAGAACAATGTTCCCGCTGTATCTGTACTGTATTAGTTCAATATAAAAAATAATAACATTGATCAAAATAACCGATCTTGCTTCTATAACTGTATCTTCCAAAATACCTAAACACTGTATGCATATTTCAAAAGTATTTTTTTTTTGGGGGGGGGGGGGGGCACAGTAATTACTAATAAGCTTTATATTTGCTACGACAGATAAGATTAAGAGATGCAGTACGTATCCCATCCAGCCTGGTCCACATGTGATTAATTCCAGATACTGTAATAGTTCGTTGTAAGCAATGTGATTTTTACTATTCTCCCTACTTGGTGACAGAATTGACGCTTTCTTTTGCAAAAAATAAAGAAAACTCTGACATTGTGTTTTGCATATCTGTTGTCCTTTTGGAGGGTGAAGGAGGAAATCATGAACGATGGCATGATGGTATTGATGATTATAATGATGGTAATACCAAAGTATGATAGTAACTTTAAGAGTGAATATAATTAGTGTTATCATAAATTAATAACATTTCTCGCATTATATAAAAACAAAACTTCGTACTGTACTCCGAAGATTAAATTATAGTTTTTTCCAGTGGCCGCGAAAAGAAAGAAAACAATAGGGGGTGAATCACTAATACGTTGTCTATGATTTGTTTTTTTTTTACATAGAGTCTCTCGTGTATCATTTTTGTCTTGAAATTATGCCGATACAATAAAATTATGTTTACGAACAACT
>NC_061841.1:18471221-18508721 GCF_019202785.1 Penaeus chinensis
CAGCATTGCGCATGATCACGATATATAGGTGATTGGTCACCATCGTCAAGGTGACACGGCACTACAAGGAGATGGGTATTACCATTGTCACTATGATGATTATCATCATTACTATCTTTGTTTTATATATATGTGTGTGTGTGTGTGTGTGTGTGTGTGTGTGTGTTTGTGGGTATATATATATATTTATATATATATATATATGTGTGTGTGTGTGTGTGTGTGTATAATTTATATATATATACATATAATATTTATATACATATATATATATTATATATATACATATATATATATATGTATATATGTGTATATATATATATGGGGGGGGGTTATATCATGAAGAATCAAGCTTTATGAAAATATGAAAATATTGCACCTGTTCAGTACTATTAAGGACGTGTATGAACGTAAATGAAAATATTGGTAACTGTGATACAAAAAGAAGAGAGAGAGAGTTAATTTTAATGAAGTTGGTTGTCGACCACAGCCATTTTACAACACGCTACCATTCAAAAATGATAATAGGATGAAGGTATGGAAGTTGAGAGAGAGAGAGAGAGAGAGAGAGAGAGAGAGAGAGAGATAGAAAGAGAGAAAGACAAAGATGGCGAGGGGTGGGGGGGGGGGGCAGAGACACAAAGAAAACCAAGCAACAAGTTCCAGAATCGTTTCCTCCGCTTCAGTAGCTGCTTCGACGCTTTCGAGGAGAGACCTCACGCCACTTCCCATCCTGTCGACGATTTTCTCTCTCTCTCTCTCTCTCCCTCTCTCTCTCTCAAGGATGAGGCCCTGGACGCTGGCTCTCTTCCTTCTACAGGTTGTTCCTCCGTCCTTAGGTGTCCTGCCGGAGCTCTGGGTCAGCCAAACCACGAATTTCTTGGCTGATTATCTCCATTTCTATGGCGTCGGGGGCGTGTACTACTTGAAGCCGGATGGTAAGTTGGTCATCGGGAAGTCAAGGAAGGTTAAAGGAAGGTTTAGGTATGTGCGGGTAAATTCTAAGGATTATAAGGATGGGTTTAAGGAATGTAGGAGGAAATTTAAGGAATGTCAAGGGATTTAGGAATGAATTTGAGGAAAGATGGAGGAAATTTAAGGAATGTAAAAGGAAGGTTTATAGGAATTTAAGAATGAGTTTAAGGAATGTTGGAGGGAATTTAAGGAATGTCAAGGGAAAGTTTAAAGGAATTTCGGAATGAGTTTAAGGAATGTTGGAGGAAATTTAAAGAATGTCAAGGGAAAGTTTAAAGGAATTTCGGAATGAGTTTAAGGAATGTTGGAGGGAATTTAAGGAATGTAAAAGGAAGGTTTAAAGAAATTTAAGAATGTACGAGTAACTTTAGGGAATATAAGAATCAGTTTAAGGATAAAAGGGTGACTTTAAGGACTATGAGAATGAGTTTCAGATGTGTAGGAAGAAATTTAAGGTAAATGAGAATAGGTTTAGGGAATGTAAGAGTAAATATAAGGAAATGAAAATAAGTTTAAGGACTGTAAGAGGGACTTTGTGGGATGTAAAGGTAAGTTTAGGGAAAATAAGAGTTATGAAATTAAATTCAAACAAGTAAGCGCAAGAGAAATCAATATAAGATGTAGTTCAAGGAATACGAAAGTAATACAAGAGTAATGTTAAGAAGTGTAAAAAGTAACTGTAAGTAATCTAAGTATTACTTTAGGGAGTGTAAGAGTAAATTCAGGCATGTGATTACGACTTAAAGGAATGCAAAAGTAAATTTACGTATTGCAGAAGCAGCTTTAAAAAAATATATAAATTAAATGAATGTAAAATCTCTTTGAGGAATATTTAAGCAAATTTTTGGAATCTAAGAATAACTTTCAGGAAGGTCAAAGTTAGATTAAGAGTTATAAAAAGTAGATAAAATGAAGGCAAATATAAGCTTGAATAATATAAAGTTTAAGGAATATAGTAGAGCAGTGGTTTCCAAACATTTTGTGAACAATGTCCTTTCTTCATCAAACGTCTTTCACCATTAAAACAAATACTTATAAAAAAAAAAAAAACACACATTTTATCTATATACATATTGCACCCCCTCCCCGCCCCCTGCCCCCCGCCCCTAGGATACTATGAACCCCTATTTAAAAAACACTATCTTAGAGGGGCAACGAAGGGGGAAACGGGACGGTAGACAGGGAAGGGAGAGGGCGTTACAGAAATCCTCATTATCATCACTGTTATTGTTGTTATTGTTGTCACCTATACTTATTGCCACTATTCTCAAAAATCCCAATAATATACATACCTGAAGCATTGCAAAACAAAACAAAAAAGATTAATAATAGTGATAACAATGTCATTAATGATAGCAATGGTAATAGATATGATAATGATAATGATGATGATGAAGATAACGATAGTAATAATAATGATAATGATAAAAATTATAATAATAATAATAATAATAACAATAACAATAATAATAATAATAATAATAATAATAATAATAATAATAATAATAATAATAATAATAATAATAATGATAATAATTATGATAATAATAATGAAAATATTAAAAATAATAATAAAGATGATAATAATAATTAAAATATTAAAAATAATAATAAAGATGATAATAGTAATGATAATAATAACAATGATAAAAATATAATAATAATAATAATAATAATAATAATAATAATAATAATAATAATAATAAAAATAATGATAATAACAATAGCGATAATGATAAATCCTATCCTTCCTCACCTAATAATCCTCTTTAAATCCTTCTGATCCTTTATTTAATCTTTCAAATCCTTTTTTAATATTTTTTAATCCTTATCTTCTGTTTTCCCCATTCCGGTCTTTTTTTAATTCTAATCGTTTTAAATCCTTCTCATCCTTCTTTTTAATCCTCTAAATCCTCTATCTAATCTTTCCAATCCTATTCTAATCCTTTTATTTCTTTAAATCTTTCTTTTCCTTTTTACTTCCTCCAATTTTTTTTTTAAATACTCTTAATCCTTTTAAATTCTTCTATTTTTTTTTTTTTTAAATCCTTATGTAATTCTCCAAATCCTTCGTTAACTCTCGTAATCCCAATTAATCCTTATTAACCCTAATTCTTTTTCTTTTTTTTTTGTCTTTTTTAATCCATCAGAGTGGACGCCCTCTTGGTCTAACTTCGTGCGCGGGACCTTCAAGTTAGGCCCGGGCGCGGCCGTGGTGAACTTGGCACGAAATAAGTCCCTGAACTTGGCGACGAACCATCCAACCAGACCTTCCCTTCTGGTGCTGCCTCTCTTTCGCCCTGTGGAGATTCGTCATTTTACTCAGGTGGGTTGGAGAGGGAGGGTTTGTGGGGAGGGGAAGGGTGGAGAGGAGGGGGAGAGGGAGGGGGAGGAGGAGGAGGGGGAGGAGGAGGTAGGGTGAAGAGGAGGGGGAGGAGGGGGAGGAGGAGGAGGAGGAGGGGGAGGAGGAAGAGGAGGGGTGAAGAGGAGGGGGAGGAGGAGGAAGGGTGAAGAGGAGGGGGAGGAGGAGGAGGAGGAGGAGGAGGAGGAGGGGGAGGAGGAGGAGGAAGAAGGGGAGGATGGTAGTGGTGTTGGTGATAATGATGATGATGACGATGATAATGATAGAAATAAAAAGAAGAAGACGAGGAATTGTAATGGGAAGGATTTAGAAGAAGTTTTGTTATCTTTTTAGCGTTTTAGCGAAGGAGTCACAGGCCTGGTTCGCGATATCTGTTCCTTGAGCGTCGAGTTGATAATAATGATGATGGTGATTAAAGATTATGGTCATTATAATGATAATCATCATATTTATTATGCCTACTCATATTATTGTAATTCTTGTAACTTTTCTCATTTTTTAAAATGAATATCAATATTACCATTATCATCATCATCAATATCATTATCATTATCATTATCATCATCATAACTATCATCATCATTCTCATTAATAACATTATCACCATTATTATCATTATTATTGTTAAGCAGCAGCAGCACTACTCTTACTGTAATAATAATGATGCTTATTTACTTCCGTACGAAGATCCTAGAAGGAGGCACCAGCGAAGAGATAAGGATCCTTCTGTTTTCCGAAAGGTCCTTCAGGGATTTCTTGAAGGACACGTATCTGCCGCTTCTGAATCTGGTAAATAATAACTTAAAAGGTAGTAGGTGTATCGGGGGTGAAGTTCTCATTAGGAATAAGTGATTATGTGGATAGTGTTTCAGTGTTTTTTTTTTTTGTGTGTTTTTTGTATGTTATTAGTGTATTTTATTCATTTTCTTTCTTTTGTTTTATTTTCGTGTTTTGGGGGGCAATATTCATGGTTATTTGTTTGCGAATCCCTTATATTTCCCTTTCAAATACAACATTGGGTTTATTGTCTAATGTTATCTGCACTGTCATTCTGGGATTAACGAAAAAATATCAGACGTCCAAATAATGATCTTTGTATTTTCCTTGAACACTTACGGTTGGTACTTTAAGATATATCCATTGCAGTTCGTATTTTTATATAATTCCTTCGCTCTTATCGTCCTCTCTACAGAGTCCTTTTCCCAGTGACTCCATTAAGGTGGGCAACATTAGGTAGCCCCCCCCCCCCCCCACACACACACACCAGCTGTTCAAGTGACCTCCGAGCATTACTAATTAATTTTGTCTTTTAGGAAAACTACAGTGGAGTTACATTGCAACTATAACATCGTCTTTTCCCCTGTGACTTGGATTGATTTAAGTGAAAAGACGTCATATATTAGGCTAATAAAACTCTTTACTAAAAATAAAATCCCTGCGCTCTAATCGTCCTTTCTACAGTCGTACTTTATCCCCTGTATCTCCAATTAGGATATAGGATGTCGGGGCTGGGATCCTAGACATGGCTTATCCCGCCCAAGGAAATGTAGAAACTAAAGCCCTGCCTTCTCTACCAGGTACAAATAGCGGTCGTGAGTGAAGGCGGCATCACTCTCTGGGAACAATACCAAGTGAATCAAAAGCTTCCGAGGAGAGTCAGCCAAATCGGCGAGTGGCGACCCTTCTCCAACGACCTCCTCTGTACGACTTGTGAGACGGCCCTACTTGGGGATTCAAAAAGGAGGAACGACCCGAATGCTATCGCCATGAGTAACGGGTTGATGAGTAATGAGTTCATGAGTAAGAGAGAGGGCGTGGTGAAGCAAGAGGGGAAAGGAGTTCTGGTGGCGTTTCAGAATGACGTGGCTGCCAGACGCACGGATCTGGAGGGAATCACGCTCAACTGCACGGCAGAAAAGGTGAGTTTTTATTATGCATGTATGTGAAGAGATAGGAAGAGAGATGTGTATGCATCTATATGTACTCGACCATATGTATTTGTAGTATGTATATATATATCTATATCTATATATATATATATATATATATATATAAAGAGAGAGAGAGAGAGATGTATGTATACGTATATATATATATATATATATATATGCATATACATAGATATACATATATATGTATGTATGTCAACTCACACACACATGCATATCTATATACATAATATAGATATATGTTTATATATACATATACCTGTCTGTGTGTATATATATATAAACAAATATAAATATATGATATATATGTTTGAATGCATGTATATGTATATATGTATATATATTTATCTATTGATTATGATAGTAATGACAATACTAACGCAATCAACTCCCTCTCCCGCACTGCACAAGTGGCGTCCGGCAACCATTCTCACCTGGGATGCGGACGGGAAGCTGACCGTCTCTGGTTCCTTTATCGAAGTCGTTCAGTATTTTCAAAGTAATCTCAATTTCTCGTAAGTAGATGGAGATGAATTGGAATTTGTTTGTATGATTACTGTTTATTACTTGTTGTTTTTTTCGTATGTTTATTTAGTTATGTACTTTCCCCACTTAAAATCATTCGTATTTTTTGTAATTGTTATATTATTATTGCAGCCGTCGTGACTGCTGTCAACGACCTCAAAAATATCACGTTTGCAATAACCCAACATAACATTACTACCATAACGACCAATACCATTTCTCCCAATAACATGATCATAGTTATTCCCATAATTACAGTGCTATTACTCTCATAAACTACCAATACTTATATAATTGTCAGTTCAATGCTGATACTTCCATGGTAACCATACAAAAACGAATAGTCCCATTACTCTCCTATAATCACCATTACCACCATTCCCATAGTAACTAATGACACCAACTCTCTCTTCCCATGACCCATCACCTCCCCGTTGCCAGGTGCAAATGGGCGCGATCCAAGGACGAGACGTGGGGCGTGAGGCGTCCTAACGGCTCGTGGAACGGCATGGTGGGAGACCTCGTGGAAGGGCGTGCCGACGTCGCTGGATTGATAGATAGCTGGATTGATAGATAGCTGGATTGATAGATAGCTGGATTGATAGATAGCTGGATTGATAGATTGATTGATAGATTGATTGATAGATTGATTGATAGATTGATTGATAGATTGATTGATAGATTGATTGATAGATTGATTGATAGATTGATTGATAGATTGATTGATAGATTGATTGATAGATTGATTGATAGATTGATTGATAGATTGATTGATAGATTGATTGATAGATTGATTGATAGATTGATTGATAGATTGATTGATAGATTGATTGATAGATTGATTGATAGATTGATTGATAGATTGATTGATAGATTGATTGATAGATTGATTGATAGATTGATTGATAGATTGATTGATAGATTGATTGATAGATTGATTGATAGATTGATTGATAGATTGATTGATAGATTGATTGATAGATTGATTGATAGATTGATTGATAGATTGATTGATAGATTGATTGATAGATTGATTGATAGATTGATTGATAGATTGATTGATAGATTGATTGATAGATTGATTGATAGATTGATTGATAGATAGATTGATAGATAGATTGATAGATAGATTGATAGATTGATTGATAGATAGATTGATAGATAATAGATAGATTGATAGAAGATGGATTGATAGATAGCTGGATTGATAGATAGCTGGATTGATAGATAGCTGGATTGATAGATAGCTGGATTGATAGATAGCTGGATTGATAGATAGCTGGATTGATAGATAGCTGGATTGATAGATAGCTGGATTGATAGATAGCTGGATTGATAGATAGCTGGATTGATAGATTGATTGATAGATTGATTGATAGATTGATTGATAGATTGATTGATAGATTGATTGATAGATTGATTGATAGATTGATTGATAGATTGATTGATAGATTGATTGATAGATTGATTGATAGATTGATTGATAGATTGATTGATAGATTGATTGATAGATTGATTGATAGATTGATTGATAGATTGATTGATAGATTGATTGATAGATAATAGATAGATTGATAGAAAGATGGATTGATAGATAGCTGGATTGATAGATAGCTGGATTGATAGATAGCTGGATTGATAGATAGCTGGATTGATAGATAGCTGGATTGATAGATAGCTGGATTGATAGATAGCTGGATTGATAGATAGCTGGATTGATAGATAGCTGGATTGATAGATAGCTGGATTGATAGATAGCTGGATTGATAGATAGCTGGATTGATAGATAGCTGGATTGATAGATAGCTGGATTGATAGATAGCTGGATTGATAGATAGCTGGATTGATAGATAGCTGGATTGATAGATAGCTGGATTGATAGATAGCTGGATTGATAGATAGCTGGATTGATAGATAGCTGGATTGATAGATAGCTGGATTGATAGATAGCTGGATTGATAGATAGCTGGATTGATAGATAGCTGGATTGATAGATAGCTGGATTGATAGATAGCTGGATTGATAGATAGCTGGATTGATAGATAGCTGGATTGATAGATAGCTGGATTGATAGATAGCTGGATTGATAGATAGCTGGATTGATAGATAGCTGGATTGATAGATAGCTGGATTGATAGATTGATTGATAGATAATAGATAGATTGATACATTGATTGATAGATTGATTGATAGATTGATTGATAGATTGATTGATAGATAATAGATAGATTGATACATTGATTGATAGATTGATTGATAGATTGATTGATAGATTGATTGATAGATTGATTGATAGATTGATTGATAGATTGATTGATAGATTGATTGATAGATTGATTGATAGATTGATTGATAGATTGATTGATAGATTGATTGATAGATTGATTGATAGATTGATTGATAGATAATAGATAGATTGATAGAAAGATGGATTGATAGATAGCTGGATTGATAGATAGCTGGATTGATAGATAGCTGGATTGATAGATAGCTGGATTGATAGATAGCTGGATTGATAGATAGCTGGATTGATAGATAGCTGGATTGATAGATAGCTGGATTGATAGATAGCTGGATTGATAGATAGCTGGATTGATAGATAGCTGGATTGATAGATAGCTGGATTGATAGATAGCTGGATTGATAGATAGCTGGATTGATAGATAGCTGGATTGATAGATAGCTGGATTGATAGATAGCTGGATTGATAGATAGCTGGATTGATAGATAGCTGGATTGATAGATAGCTGGATTGATAGATAGCTGGATTGATAGATAGCTGGATTGATAGATAGCTGGATTGATAGATAGCTGGATTGATAGATAGCTGGATTGATAGATAGCTGGATTGATAGATAGCTGGATTGATAGATTGATTGATAGATAGACTGATAATAGATATACTGATAAATCAATTATCTATTATCAGTCTATTGCGTGTGAAAGTGAGATGTTTGATTGGTGTGTAGAAAATGAAAATTAAATAGAGATTTTGTTAGTTTTACCAACTAATTTTATTCATGCTTCTTTTAGATAACTATCGACGTAATTATTGATCTGTCTCTCAGTCTTTCTATCAGTACACTTTGTCTATCTTCCCCCCTCCCTCTCCCTCCCCCTCTCCCCCTCCCCGCTTTCTTCCACCCCCCTCCCCTCCCTCTTTTCTCCTTGCCCCGCCCAGGTTCGACCTTCAACCCCTACGGGACGTCCACCCGCATCGCCTTCCTCACGATCTTCCTCTTCGGCACCGTCCTCTACATCTTCTACTGCACCTTCCTCATCTCGGCGCTGTCCGTGGTCAAGAGCAACCTCCCTTTCACCAACCTGGCCGGCCTCCTTCGGGTTGGGACGCACCAGCTGGTTGTCGCGTCGGGGACCATCGTGGAGGCGACGATAAAGGTGGGGGAGAGGGGGTTGTGTGTGTTGGGGAAGGGGTGGGGAGGGAGTGGTGGGTGTTGTTAGGGGTGGGGGAGAGGGGGTTGCGTGTGTTGGGGAGGGGGTGGGGAGTGGTGGGTGTTGTTAGGGGTGGGGGAGAGGGGTTGTGTGTGTTGGGGAGGGGGGTGGGGAGTGGTGGGTGTTGTTAGGGGTGGGGGAGAGGGGTTGTGTGTGTTGGGGAGGGGGGTGGGGGAGTGGTGGGTGTTGTTAGGGGTGGGGGAGAGGGGTTGTGTGTGTTGGGGAAGGGGTGGGGAGGGAGTGGTGGGTGTTGTTAGGGGTGGGGGAGAGGGGTTGCGTGTGTTGGGGAGGGGGGTGGGGAGTGGTGGGTGTTGTTAGGGGTGGGGGAGAGGGGTTGTGTGTGTTGGGGAGGGGGGTGGGGAGTGGTGGGTGTTGTTAGGGGTGGGGGAGAGGGGTTGTGTGTGTTGGGGAAGGGGTGGGGAGGGAGTGGTGGGTGTTGTTAGGGGTGGGGGAGAGGGGTTGTGTGTGTTGGGGAGGGGGGTGGGGAGGGGTGGGTGTTGTTAGGGGTGGGGGAGAGGGGTTGTGTGTGTTGGGAGGGGGGTGGGGAGTGGTGGGTGTTGTTAGGGGTGGGGGAGAGGGGTTGCGTGTGTTGGGGAAGGGGTGGGGAGGGAGTGGTGGGTGTTGTTAGGGGTGGGGGAGAGGGGTTGTGTGTGTTGGGGAGGGGGGGTGGGGAGTGGTGGGTGTTGTTAGGGGTGGGGGAGAGGGGTTGTGTGTGTTGGGGAGGGGGGGTGGGGAGTGGTGGGTGTTGTTAGGGGTGGGGGAGAGGGGTTGCGTGTGTTGGGGAAGGGGTGGGGAGGGAGTGGTGGGTGTTGTTAGGGGTGGGGGAGAGGGGTTGCGTGTGTTGGGGAGGGGGTGGGGAGGGGTGGGTGTTGTTAGGGGTGGGGGAGGGGGTGGGAAGTGGTGGGTGTTGTTAGGGGTGGGGGAGGGGGATTGTGTGTGTTGGGGAAGGGGTGGGTGGGGAGTGGTGGGTGTTGTTAGGGGTGAGGGAGAGGGGGTGCGTGTGTTGGGGAGGGGGTGGGGAGGGAGTGGTGGGTGTTGTTAGGGGTGGGGGAGAGGGGTTGCGTGTGTTGGGGAAGGGGTGGGGAGGGAGTGGTGGGTGTTGTTAGGGGTGGGGGAGAGGGGTTGTGTGTGTTGGGGAAGGGGGTGGGGAGGGAGTGGTGGGTGTTGTTAGGGGTGGGGGAGAGGGGTTGTGTGTGTTGGGGAAGGGGTGGGGAGTGGTGGGTGTTGTTAGGGGTGGGGGAGAGGGGTTGCGCGTGTTGGGGAGGGGGTGGGGAGTGGTGGGTGTTGTTAGGGGTGGGGGAGAGGGGTTGCGTGTGTTGGGGAGGGGGTGGGGAGTGGTGGGTGTTGTTAGGGGTGGGGGAGAGGGGTTGCGTGTGTTGGGGAAGGGGTTGGGAGGGTGTGGTGGGTGTTGTTAGGGGTTGGGGAGAGGGGTTGCGTGTGTTGGGGAGGGGGGTGGGGAGAGGGAGGTTTGTGTGTTGGAGTTGGGGGGTTATGTGTGGGGGTGTTATGTGTGTGTGAGTGTGCGTTTTCGAATGATTATTTGACATAAAAATGGGCCATACATTTTGATTTTTTTATTACAGTTTCACTCCCTGAGATTCATTGCCTCTTAATTACGCGCCTTTAGAATTTGACCTGCCGTTTTATCCCCTCCTTCTTTGAACATTTAGTTCCTCCATTGCTCTTAGATCACATGAAATGCCAACAACATTAGGCATCGAACCGCAGTTCTCAGTATACCTCTTTACAAAGAATAGACCAAGAATGTAAAATGACTATCGAGGAAAGTATGATAGAAAACGGATACCCGAGAGCGTAAACTATTCTAGAATACATATCCCGCGAGAACAGACAATGATAGAAAACGAAGTCGGTTGAGCGTAAACTATTTTAGAAAAATGGATACTGAGAACAGAGACTGTGATAGAAAACGGATTTTGTAAAGCGTAAACTATTTTAGAAGATGTATCCCGAAAGTGCATTCAGAGATTTTTATAAGTTGGCCTTTATACACATTCTGTATTACATGCTATCATCAATACTTCTTTACACAGACCTCAACCTCCCCCTTGTACAAAAAAGCGTGGCAGAACATTCTCGACGGAGACCCAGACAGCTTCGCCAGCCACTACACCGACTGTGCTCTGCGTGCCTTGAAGAAAAGACATGCTTGTCTGCTCGAGATATCTGAGTATATGTATGAGTAAGTTAAAACCTATATTTTTCTGGTCTGTGAGAGATAATAAAAATATAGTCATGAGTATCTCTTTAATTTAAGGTCGTTTTATTCAAGAATGAATAATCGTGAAAATTAGGATAATAAAGATAATGATTGTAATAATAATGAAACGCGGTAGAATTGTTTAACGTATCATGTATTTTTCATGTCATTCCCTTTCCCTGCTTTAGGCACAGCAAGAATCTTCAGCTCGTTGCTCTCACAGACGAGAAGTACGGACGATTCAGTGTCGGAATCGCTGTGGCTGACAAGTCTCCTCTCAAAGACCTGTTTAATGTGCAGTAAGTGTGAAAATATATATATGTGTGAGTGTGTGTGTGTGTGTGTGTGTGTGTGTGTGTGTGTGTGTGTGTGTGTGAGTGTGTGTGTGTGTGTGCAAGGCTCACTCAGAACCCCTTTAAATCAGACATGAGGATGACGAACGAAGGTGATAGTGAAACCCTTCTCTTACAAAGCTCAAAACACTCTAACCCTTATCTTTCTCTGCCCCCCCCCCCCCCCCCCCCCCCCCCGCAGACTCGTGAGGATGAAGATGACAGGAATCCTCGACAAGATCATGACCAAGTGGAGGATCGAACCACCTGTGTCCACCTCCACCTCCGTCCCTGCCATGAGTATGGGTTCTATGGCGTCGGCGTTCGTGATCATGACCATCGGCGCGCTCATGGCCGTCGTGGTCCTGGCGGGAGAGTTCGTGGTCTGGAGATGGTCTGGCGCGACGTCGAAAGTGAGGGAGATCGAGAGCGGCGGTGGGGGCGTGGGGAGGAAGGACGGGGGGTGGAGTGGGAGGGGAAGTGGAAAGGGGCGGTCTTCGAGGTGAAAGGGGGTGGGGGAGTGCAAGGGAAGGTCGGGGGTTGGAGTGGGAGGGGCGGTCCTCGGTGTGGTTGGTGAGGGAATAGGGGAGAGAGGGAAGAAGAGAAATGATGGGGTGGGGGATATTCTTAGGAGGGAGTGATGTGTAGAGTTTATGATAGAAATATTAGCTTTAGAGAAGCATTCAGGTACAAGAAAATATACACATTTACTCAATGTGAGCGGCTTATTTACTGTCCCTTTAGATTTTAGTGAGTTTTGTTACATACAGATGGCTCCACGTGAGCTCATCAGCAAGGAGTCTATCAGTTCGTCCCAGTGACCGATCCTGATTTCCCAATTTCTTAAATTGGCGGGAAAATACGTTTTTCTTTCCAATGCTACTAATATTGACATTGTTATCATTCTTATTAATATTATAATTATTAAATTGACACTAAAATATTAATAACGTCGAAGACAATAAAATAATAGAAGTGAAGCTTTCAAAAAATGAAGGAAAAGGGTAAGCAGGTGAGATAAATAAGACTAATAGCTGACTCCTTGGTGACTAAGCACTTCTAGAGCCATCTATATGTAAAGATAATAGATAAACATCTTATTACAGGGGGCATGACACTGTAGTCTTGCCACCCGCTGACATCGGGTTAACACGGTTCATTGGTATGCATATATTTATGTGTGTGTGTTCGTGTATGTTCAACCTGACATCATGTAGTTGGCTGGGTCTTTATACTGACCCATGACCCTTCCCTAAGGAAGTAGGCAATTGAGGTGAAGTTCCTTGGCCTCGAGGAACAACGCGCCCGGCCAGTGACTCGGACGTCTTTGAGTCCGATGCTCTACCATATATATGAGTGTGTGTGTGCATATATATATATATATATATATATATATATATATATACATATATATATAAATATATATATGTATATATATATATGTATATGCATATATACATACATATATGTACATATACATACACACACACACACACACACACACACACACATATATATATATATATATATATATATATATATATATATGTAATATATATATATATATGTAAATAGATAAATAAATATATGTGTACTGTATCTTTATATCATATAGACAATACACAGCATAAAAGCACTTGCATAGAGAGGAAATTTTGAGTTTAGACTATTTCTCATACAACAACGTTACCATTCTAGTCAGTCGAGGATTCAGTGAATCCTCTATATACTGTCGGGTAAGGAGTGATCTGTCCAAACAGCAATAATAGTTATATTTTTTTGTGAATACTTCTGAATAAACAAAAAGAACAAATTGTTTTACTCTTTCATTCCTTTTTCATATAAAGGGAAACACATAGAAACAAGAAGAAATGATATGAAAATGAAAGAAAAATACAAAAAAAATGAAGAGAAGAAAGACGAAAATATAATAACAGAAACAAATACACAAAATGTTCATCTAATATGTAATGTGTAATCCTAATTCCAGAAGAGTTTTCTAATACTGTATTTAATTCTGCAATGGCACTGATATACTCTAATTTCCATAATAACTGTCTCTCATTATTTATACACTTCTTAATATAATCAGTATTGAGCAATCATTATTTTATGCTATTACTGTCATTATTTTTTTATGATCATTAGTATTATTATCACTATCATTATCATTACTATCATTATTTTTTATTATTATAATCATTATTACTAATGACATTGTTATTATTATTGTTGTTTTCATTTTTATTATTATTATCATTATAATTATTATTGTTGTTATCATTTCTATTATTATTATCATTATAATTATTATTACTATCATTAGTAGAAGTAGTAGTAGTATCATTATTATCATTTTAATCATTAGTTTTATTATTTTCATTAATTTTATCAATATTATTATCATTCCTATCGTTATTATTATCATTAATATTAATATCGTTATTATTATTAATATCACAGTATTATCATCATTCCTAATGTTACTATTATCAATATTATTATTATTATTATTATTATTATTATTATTATTATTATTGTCATTATTATCGTTATTATTATTATTATTGTTGTTGTTATCATTATCAGTACTGTTATTATTTTTATTGTTATTTTCAATATCATTATTATTGTAATCATCATTATTATTATTATTGTTTTTACTATTGTTATTATTATTACCATTATTATTATTATTATCATTATTATTATCAATATCGTAATTATTATTATTTTATTAATATTAATATTATCAACATTATTACTATCATTATCATTATTATTATTGTTACTCCTATTCCCATTATTACTGCTATTATTGCTGGTATCATTATTATCATTATTGTTATTATTATTATATTATATTACTATTTTTATCATTATTGTTAACATTATTATCATTGCTAATTTTATTATCATCATTGCTACTATTATTATTTTCATTATTATTATCATTATCATTATTATTATCAGTACTGTTATTGTCATCATTATCATAGTTATTATTGTTGTTATCACCATCATTATTATCGTTATCATGATTATTATCATTAATATTATAATTATTATCATTATTATCATTATCATCATCACCATTATCATTATTATAGTTGTTGTTATTGACATTATTATTATTATTATTGTTGTTATTAGCATTATTATCATTATTGTTGTTGTTATCATCAACATCCCTATCCTTATCATGTATTTCTGACGAAGATACAATCGAAGCCGGTCTTAGGATTCAATTCCATTTACTTTATTCTTCCGATTCAATTCCTTTTACCTTATTCTTAGGAGAGAAAGGCAGAAGGAAAGAATGAAAGATACAGAGATTAGAAAGAATGACATACGGAGAGAAAGGAAGATAGAAGGAAAGAAAGATAAAAAAAAGAAGAAGGAATATATAAATAAATCCATAAAGAAAGGAAGGAAGGAAGGAAGGAAGAAATAAAGAAAGAAAAAAATGAGAAAGAAAGGCAGACATAAAAAAAGAAAGAAAGAAAGATAAACAAATATAAAAAAAATATTCAGAAAGGAAGGAAGGGAGAAATAGAAAAAAATAAAGAAAGAAAGAAAGAAACATAAATACATATATACAGACAGAAAAGAAAGAAAGAAAGAAAGAAATGATATATAAATATATAAATAAAGAGAGAGAGAAAGACACATAAATACATAGATACAGAAAGAAAAAAAAAGAGAGAAAGGAAATAGAAATAAATAAATATAGAGAGAAAGAAAGATCGACACAATGACAAGAGAGAAAAGAAAGAGCGAGACAAAATGAGTTAAAAAAAGAAAAAAGAAAAAAAAACTTTATTAAGTGGACCTTGAACCCGCGTCTATTTCGAGCGCCTCTTATTCTAATTACTGTTTCTTTTATTTTCCTTTTTCTTTCTTCCTCTTTTCTTATGGTTCTCTTTTCCTTCTATTGATTCGATTCTCTCCTTGTTCTCCGTCTTAGGATTCAGTTCCTTTTCTATTGTTCTTCTTGTTCATAGGATTACATTTCTTTTATTATTATTATTATTTTGTATTATTATTATTATTATTATTATTATTATTATTATTATTATTCTTCTTCTTCTTCTTCTTCTTCTTCTTATGTTATCTTTCCTTCTTTTTCTTCTTCACCTTTTTCTTCTTCTCCTTCTTCTTCTTCTTCTTAGGATTCCTTTTTTCTCTGCTTCTTCTCCTCAGGAATCAATTCCTTTTATTTTATTCTTCTTCTTCTCTTTCTTCTTCTTCTTCTTCTTCTTTTCTTCTTCCTCTTCTTCTTCTTGTTCTTATTATTATTATTATGTTATCTTTCCTTCTTCTTCTTCTTCTTCTTCTTTTTCTTCTTCTTCTTCTTATTATTATTATTATTTTTCTTCCTCTTCTTCTTCTTGTTCTTCTTCTTCTTCTTCTTATGTTATCTTTCCTTCTTCTTATTATTATTATTTTTCTTCTTCTTCTTCTTCTTCTTCTTCTTTTTCTTCTTCCTCTTCTTCTTCTTGTTCTTGTTCTTCTTCTTCTTCTTATGTTATCTTTCTTCTTTTTTTCTTATGTTTATCTTTCCTTTACTTCTTCTTTTCTTTTTTTCTTTTTCTTCTTCTTTTCTTTTTCCCTCTTCTTTTTGTTCTCCTTCTTTTTTCTTTCTTATGTTATCTTTCTCTTTTCTTTTGTTTTCTTACTTTCTTCTTCTTCTTCTTCTTCTTTTCTTTTTCTTTTCTTCTCTTTTTTCCCCTCTTCTCTTTTCTTTTATGTTATCTTTCCCTTCTTCTTCTTAGCTATCTTTCCTTCTACTTTTTCTTCTTCTTTTCTTCTTCTTCTTTTCTTCTTTCTTCTTCTTCTTCCTGTTTTTTTTCTTTTTTCTTCTTCTTAGTTATCTTTCCTCCTTCTTCTTCTTATGCTATCTTTTTCCCTTTACTTCTTCTTCTTCTTCTTCTTCTTCTTCTTTTCTTTTTTTTTCTTCCTCTTCTTCTTCTTTTCTCTTCTTCTTCTTCTTCTTTTTGTTATCTTTCCTTTCCTTTTTTTCTTATGCTATCTTTCCTTCTACTTCTTCTTCTTCTTCTTCTTCTTCTTCTTCTTCTTCTTCTTTTTCTTCTTCCTCTTCTTCTTCTTGTTCTCCTTCTTCTTCTTCTTCTTATGTTATCTTTCCTTCTTCTTCTTCTTATGCTATCTTTCCTTCTACTTCTTCTTCTTCTTCTTCTTCTTCTTCTTCTTCTTCTTTTTCTTCTTCCTCTTCTTCTTCTTGTTCTCCTTCTTCTTCTTCTTCTTGTGTTATCTTTCCTTCTTCTTCTTCTTATGCTATCTTTCCTTCTACTTCTTCTTCTTCTTCTTCTTCTTCTTCTTCTTCTTTTTCTTCTTCCTCTTCTTCTTCTTGTTCTCCTTCATCTTCTTCTTCTTATGTTATCTTTCCTTCTTCTTCTTCTTATGCTATCTTTCCTTCTACTTCTTCTTCTTCTTCTTCTCCTTCTTCTTCTTCTCGTTCGCTCGCGCCATAATCTTCCATCCTCCTTTGTCATGTTTTATGTAAGTGGTATCATTGTCATTAACATTATTATTAACGTTATTATGGTTATCATTATCATTATTCCCAATCTATGGCAGCTGATAGTAATTGAAGGTCACGGTGATTAATTTACGAAAGAAAATCCTAATGGCGTCCATATTAATTCTAGAAAGTGTGTTAATTATAAGATGAATAACCGTCCAATTAAACTTTTCAGGTCAGTCGTATTAAATAAGATTTTGTGAATTTGGTATAAAATTTCTTACACATGCAAAGGTTTTTTTTTTTTTTTTTTTTTTTTTGGGGGGGGGGGGTGACGACATGATAAAACCTAATAAATAACTTGCACACACACACACAAACACACACACACACACACACACACACACACACACACACACACACACATACAAATGATGATGTTAATGAAGATGATGACGATACTGATAATGATACAATTGAAGACGATAATAACATTGATGCTGATAATGCAAATATGACTACTATTGTTACTATTACTTATAATGATGATGACGATGTTAATGATAACATTATTAGTAATGATGATACTGATACTGTTACGAGTATTGCTGTTATTACAACGGTTATTGTTGTTGTTGTTTCTACTACTAATATTACTACTACTAATATTACTACTACTACAGCATCAACAAAAAACAACAATAATGATAATGACAATGTTAATGATAACAATTGATGATAATAATCACAACAATAATAATAATGATCAAGAGAATGATAATAATGATAAAGAAAATAATAATGATTAAAATGGTAATAACGACAATGATAATAATAATGACAGCAATAAAGATAATGATAATAGTAATGGTGATAATAAAAGTGATAATGATATTAACAATAACAATAACAATAATAATAATAGCAATAATAATAGTAGCAACAATAATGGGAAATGGTAATACTAATAATGATGATAATAATAACAATAATAATAATAATAATAATAATAGCAATAATAATTACCATAATAATAATGATCAAGATGATAATGATAATAATAATAATAATAATAATAATAATAATAATAATAGTGATAGTACCAATAATAATGAGTGCAACAATAATAATAATAGTAATAATAATAACAACAACAGCAACAACAACAACAACAACAACAACAACAATAATGATAGCAATATTAACTAATATTAACTAATATTATTAATAATAATGATAATAATGATACATACATATATACACAATTAAGTTTCATTCCATTTGGTTATTCTAAATTCCCCGATGTGTGCAAGGAATGAACGTGGTTACTATCCATTGGCAGTGCGGGATTTGAACGCGGGTCAGCAAGATTCTTCGATGGGAACGCTACCATTACACTACATAGCATTGTTATTGTTTTTATCATTATCATCATCATTGTTATTGTTTTTATCATTATCATCATCATTGTTATTGTTTTTATCATTATCATCATCATTGTTATTGTTTTTATCATTATCATCATCATTGTTATTGTTTTTATCATTATCATCATCATTGTTATTGTTTTTATCATTATCATCATCATTGTTATTGTTTTTATCATTATCATCATCATTGTTATTGTTTTTATCATTATCATCATCATTGTTATTGTTTTTATCATTATCATCATCATTGTTATTGTTTTTATCATTATCATCATCATTGTTATTGTTTTTATCATTATCATCATCATTGTTATTGTTTTTATCATTATCATCATCATTGTTATTGTTTTTATCATTATCATCATCATTGTTATTGTTTTTATCATTATCATCATCATTGTTATTGTTTTTATCATTATCATCATCATTGTTATTGTTTTTATCATTATCATCATCATTGTTATTGTTTTTATCATTATCATCATCATTGTTATTGTTTTTATCATTATCATCATCATTGTTATTGTTTTTATCATTATCATCATCATTGTTATTGTTTTTATCATTATCATCATCATTGTTATTGTTTTTATCATTATCATCATCATTGTTATTGTTTTTATCATTATCATCATCATTGTTATTGTTTTTATCATTATCATCATCATTGTTATTGTTTTTATCATTATCATCATCATTGTTATTGTTTTTATCATTATCATCATCATTGTTATTGTTTTTATCATTATCATCATCATTGTTATTGTTTTTATCATTATCATCATCATTGTTATTGTTTTTATCATTATCATCATCATTGTTATTGTTTTTATCATTATCATCATCATTGTTATTGTTTTTATCATTATCATCATCATTGTTATTGTTTTTATCATTATCATCATCATTGTTATTGTTTTTATCATTATCATCATCATTGTTATTGTTTTTATCATTATCATCATCATTGTTATTGTTTTTATCATTATCATCATCATTGTTATTGTTTTTATCATTATCATCATCATTGTTATTGTTTTTATCATTATCATCATCATTGTTATTGTTTTTATCATTATCATCATCATTGTTATTGTTTTTATCATTATCATCATCATTGTTATTGTTTTTATCATTATCATCATCATTGTTATTGTTTTTATCATTATCATCATCATTGTTATTGTTTTTATCATTATCATCATCATTGTTATTGTTTTTATCATTATCATCATCATTGTTATTGTTTTTATCATTATCATCATCATTGTTATTGTTTTTATCATTATCATCATCATTGTTATTGTTTTTATCATTATCATCATCATTGTTATTGTTTTTATCATTATCATCATCATTGTTATTGTTTTTATCATTATCATCATCATTGTTATTGTTTTTATCATTATCATCATCATTGTTATTGTTTTTATCATTATCATCATCATTGTTATTGTTTTTATCATTATCATCATCATTGTTATTGTTTTTATCATTATCATCATCATTGTTATTGTTTTTATCATTATCATCATCATTGTTATTGTTTTTATCATTATCATCATCATTGTTATTGTTTTTATCATTATCATCATCATTGTTATTGTTTTTATCATTATCATCATCATTGTTATTGTTTTTATCATTATCATCATCATTGTTATTGTTTTTATCATTATCATCATCATTGTTATTGTTTTTATCATTATCATCATCATTGTTATTGTTTTTATCATTATCATCATCATTGTTATTGTTTTTATCATTATCATCATCATTGTTATTGTTTTTATCATTATCATCATCATTGTTATTGTTTTTATCATTATCATCATCATTGTTATTGTTTTTATCATTATCATCATCATTGTTATTGTTTTTATCATTATCATCATCATTGTTATTGTTTTTATCATTATCATCATCATTGTTATTGTTTTTATCATTATCATCATCATTGTTATTGTTTTTATCATTATCATCATCATTGTTATTGTTTTTATCATTATCATCATCATTGTTATTGTTTTTATCATTATCATCATCATTGTTATTGTTTTTATCATTATCATCATCATTGTTATTGTTTTTATCATTATCATCATCATTGTTATTGTTTTTATCATTATCATCATCATTGTTATTGTTTTTATCATCATCATCATCATTATCATTAATGATAATGATGATGATGATTGGCAGATAATTGGCAGTCGCTCTGGAACTCGATGATGATGATAATGATGACAATGATAAGGGTGAGGATAATGATGATCATAATGATGATAATGATAATGGTGAAGATAATGGTGATAATGGTGATCATAATGATGAAGATAATGATAATGGTGATGAGGAGGAATATAATGATGATGATGATGACAATAATAATGATGACAGCGATCATAAAAAGAAGAAAGCAACGCAGCAAGAAAATGCAATTCACGCTCTTATCTCGTTCTAAACACACTTCAAAAAGCATCTGTTCGCCCTGAGGACTTCGATATTAGTTCTTTCTATCTTCCGGAAGTTCGTTCGTCAATAACCTGGCGATGTTTTATCATTTTTAGGTGAATTCATTAAAAACTACGAAGTCGACTGTCTGTGAAAGCAAGTCGACGAGACATCCACGGGAGGGCAGCCATTTTGTTTTTGGGGGAACTTCGCATAGATTAATATCATTTTTGTTACTCCCGCTATAATAATTATTGTTATCACCATCACACTATTACCAGGTATCAGTATCGCTATATTCTACCAGTTTTTTTTATCAATAGTAGCATTTCCTACATTATCATAGATGCTAATATGCAATAATTAATTATTATGATGACTGTGATGATGACGTTGATAATAGTCATGCTGGTAATAATCATGATGATAATAACGATAATAATTATGATGATTATGATAAAAACAATAATAATGATGATGATAATGATGATAATAACAATAATAATGATAATGACAACGATAATGATGATTAAATATGATACTAATGACAATATCGATGATAGAGATAACAATAATAATGCTAATGATAATGATGATCATTATCATCATAACCATAACAATATTGATAATAACACTAATGATCATTGTAGTCATAATAAAGATGATAATAATAATGATAATAATAATAATATGATATTGATAATAATAATTTCATCATTAGTATTATCACCCTTAATATTATTATTATCAATATTATTAAACATTACCATAATTAATTATAAAGATAGTGATGGTATCATTATTAATGCTATTATTACTGTTGTTATTATCATTACTGTGATTATTTTCCTTATTATCATCATGATCATTATTTTGATTATTTTCATTAACATTATTATAATTGTCATTATTATCGTTTTATTATAATTTTCATTATCACCATTTTTGTTATTATGACTACCATTATCATTACCATTACTATTATTACTATTATCATAATTATCATCATTATTGCTATTATATTTTTTTATTTTTGTTATCATTATTGTTGTCGCTATTCTTATTGTTATTATAATTATATCTGACATTATTATTATCAGTATCATTTTCATTATTATTATTATTATTATTGTTATTATTATTATTATTATCATCAGCATCATTATCACTATCATTGTTATTATTTATTTTTTATTTTTATCACTATCATTATTATTAGAATCATTATTATAATTTCTACAATTATTATTATTATTACAGTTGTTATCATTATTATCATTATCATTAATATTATATTATTATGATAGTGATAATGATGCTGTGTTTGTTCTCGCCTTCACTACGAGGGGCGGCAGGGGGAAGGAGGGAAGTGGAGGGAAGGAAGGGGCGGCAGGAGGAGGGAGGGAAGTGGAGGGAAGGAAAGGGAGAGTAGGAAGGGTTGGCATGAGGAGGAAGGGGAGTGGTGGGGAGGGAAGGGAGGGGAAGGGAGGGGAACATAAATTGGCTCATTAAGGTAATAGTATTATGTATACATACTTTTTTATTTTTTTATTTTTATTGAATAAAACTGCTACAAAATAAAGATAGCTGGAACATAAATACATTTTTAAAATTTCGTCAGTCCATCAGAAACGGCAATGTAATGTCGCCTTTCAGGTTTTTGAAGGTCATCGACCAATCTTTTAGGTCGATGACGGTCCTGAACAGCATCTTTTTCGCCAAAATGCCATAATCTGCGCCGTAGGTTGATGGAACCTTTATCTGGCGAGAGGAGTCGCCAAAAACTAACTTGAAGTTTCCCTTCACCTTATAACTCTCACAATTCCATCCCTAACGCATTTTCGTTAGCTTCAGGCCCAGTTCCTTGGCATATTCGAAAGGAATCTGCGTTACTCCACCCGTGTCCACCAAAAAAAACATGTTGGTTGCCTCGCTCTTGCAGGGTATTAAATCCAAATTAAAAAAGGGGCATATATATGCTTCAAGTGGTTCTCATGGCGTTCTGTTCATTGTGATCCTCGGCTCTGGGTCAGTGTCCATTACACACTCGAAGTCGGTGTGTGTACGTTTGCTCGTGCGTGTATAACTTTGAGAATGTGTGTGTGTGCTTATGTGTGTGTGTGTGAGTGTGTGTGTGTGTGTGTGTGTGTGTGTGTGTGTGTGTGTGTGTGTGTGTGTGTGTCTCCGCGCATGCGCGTGTTTCTATGTGTGAGTGTGGATTTGTGCATGTGTATGTTTATATATATACATATATTTGTATATATATACATATGTATGTATATATCTACAAACACACATACACATACATGCACAAACACACACTTACACTCTCTCAGTGTGTATGTGTGTGCAGGTGTGGGCATGGGTGTGTATCTGTATGTATGTGTATGTGTTTAGGTGTGTGAATGTGTGTGTGCGACGCACACACGCATATTCACACATACGCACACTGTGCGTATGTGTGAATATGCGCATGTGTATGTGTATATGTCTTTGTGTTTGCATGTTGCGTATGTGTCTTTGTGTGTGTCACTATATGTATGTTTGTCTATGTCTGTATGTGTATGTGTGTTTATGTGTGTGCATGTGTGTGTTTGTGCATGTATGTGTGCTTGCGCGAGTGTGGGTATTTGTGCACATATTTATGTATGTCATCTTTATGTGTTATATATTTTCTGTGTTGGGGGCGGGTGGGGGGGGGGGGCGATTAGATTATGTGCGTGTTTCTGTAATGTGTACGTATGCGCCCACATTCAGTGTTTTTGTAGCGAATTACGGACCAATAGTTAGGCCTATTAATTATAAAGCGCGCTTTATCTGGACGCTCACTCGCCTATTCAGTATTTCAATTTTTATTTTCGTTTTCGACAGATTACTAGCAATTGATGCATTTAATTCTTATTTCGACGTATAACCTGTAAGACGCAGATTTATAAGTCGGCCAGTTCGGTCACGGTTTTGTTAATGTGCTTTATGCTTGGATAACTATATGTTTACATTGATTTACTGTGCTTGACTAGCACATTGGTAAGTAATTGTCATAGTTTTGTATGTCTTTTTGTTATTCGCGGTATATGTATAGAGGAGCGAGCGTCTATACCACTATTTTTCCGCACAACCTGCCTGTAAACTGTAAGTCATTCAAAAGTAGGAGAAAACGATAACGTCGATGTGGATGAAGCAAACATGGATGAACGGGCAATTGAAAGTAGGGGTGACCCGGAAGGCGCACAAGCTAACACAGTGCCAGGGGTTATGCCAACCCAGTTATTCGAGAGAGTAGTTGTAAGTCTGCATGAGACGCAGATTGGTATGACTGACCTACGAAAGTGCATGAATGAAGCATATGTAGGAATGACTGCTACGTGTGTAGGAATGACTGAAGCGCGAGATGGAATGAATGAAGCACGAAAGGGTATGTATGAGTTAAGAGAGATGGTCGCTTGCCAAGGTGAAAATATAAACCGCCTTCTAGATGCCATGACCAACCTTTTAAGTAATAGTAATGCGGCTAAGTTTTCAGAAGGCCAGAGTTCTAGAATGACTCTCGATAAGGATAATGCTAATGACCCATGTAAAATAACGCCAGTCGAAAAAACGCCTTCGCAAATTAAAGTAAAGATAGACAAAGACACGATCCCGTACTTCGAAGTGAAAGAAAGTAAAGGTAACTTGTCCCGAAGTAAAGATCTGGAAACGTGGCTCAGGCGTATAGAGCTCGTAACCCCAGACGATGCAGACGAGGCAAGGATAAGACTCGCGCGCACCTTTTGCAAAGGAACCGCAGACCTTGTTATAAATTCTCCAGCATTTGAAACAATTGAGGACTGGGCTCAGTTTAAGTCCTTATTAAGACGTAAATTTAAAGGCACGGCGAACAGCAGCGATTTCTTCTATAATTTACAACGAAAATCAATGAGATCTGGGCAGACCCCACAAGATTTCCTGTTAGAAATAGAGGGAATAGTATACAGGGATTTGAGGGAGCATTCTATAGAAATAGGCGACCCGGTAGCGTTAATTAAAAGGATTTTTATGAGTGGCTTACCGGCAGAAATAGCAGATGTTTTAATAGCGTGTGAAGAGTTACCCCTGCACGAGATCGTAACTAAAGCGAACAAACTATTCTCGTCGCGAACACCGCGGGCCCCTCAGCGTAACCCACTCCCTATCGCTGCGACACACGCTCCCGAACCCGTTGCTACGCCTGTCGCGCCGTACTGTTTTTACCGTAGGACGCATGGTCACTCAACAGCAGAATGCAGAGATAAACCGCAAGGCAATGTATGCTGGCATTGTCGCCGACCAGACCACAGACGGTACGCGTGTCCCTTTCACGAAGGCTGGAAGGACCAGGCCTCGGGTCCCTTTTGCAAAGGCAGCAAAGAGGCACGCCCCTCACGATTTCAGTGATGACATAAACTATAAGACAGAGAGATAATTTAACGGGCAGACCAACCATTATGATCAACGTTGGAGGAAAAAAAGAAGTGGGTTTCATAGACCCGGGAAGTGCGGTCTCCCTTATTAACAGCTCGGCCCTAAACTTGTTTAAGTTTGTCTCACGCGCACGTGAGGCTAGGTCCCTTGCAGGTGTAACGGGCACCTTGCTAGAGACCATATAAGAGAGAGACGTGGAAGTTAAAATATCCCCTTCCTTAAAAACAATTAACAGGTTCTCGTTAACTAGTGCTTGTCCATTCCCAGGAGATGTCTTACTAGGAATAGACTTTTTACGGCGATTCAGGTTTTCACTCGATCACAAACCCTGTCCTGGTAAATGTGGATTACGTATAAATGAAGAGTACATCCCTGTGACGTTCACAGACAAACCCTCACTCGGTATAGCACTAGCCGAAGTAAAGTCACCTGTACATACGGTGGATATTAAAGGTTTGTTTGGACCTGTGTCGTACGCTCGCATAAAACGCGCAACAGTTTTACCTTCCCAAAGCAGTAAGTTCGTGTCGGTAACGATAAGCAAACTATCGCACCCAGACTGTGATATAATTGTACACGGTTGTCTTGGCGAAATAATTATTCCTAGAGCAATTATCAAAACTAGTCATGGTAACGCGCATATTTGGATCGTAAATCTAGATAATAAAGATCTAAAAATACGTGCGGGTTGTGCTTTAAGCAGCGTCGAATTAGCCACAGCCGCGTCGTACAATCAAGTATGCGCAGCGGAAGTAAACGCCAAGCAAAGCCAAACGGACCCTTTCTCCGATGTAGCTCTCGATCATCTCCCGTCAAAACAACAATAGAGATTAAGATCTGTACTGATGTCTCACAAGAGACTCTTCGACGGAGAAAAAGGTGACGTAGGTGTCGTACCGGGCATATACCATTCCATTCCTACTGGCGATACCACGCCCATTCAAACCAGACAGTGGCAAAACAGCAAATTAAAGAGGAGTGCCAGAAAATGCTAAATAGTGGGGTGATCGAACCATCCACTTCACCTTGGATGTCACCCATAGTCCTGGTCCGGAAAAAAAGACAATAGCTTCAGATTTTGTATAGATTTTAGGGATTTAAACGCGCACACGACGGCCGACTCTTATCCTCTTCCTCGAATGGAAGAGATGATCGATGAGCTCGGGCAGACATTATCTGCTCTATACTAGATGCTCGATCAGCGTATTGGTCAATAGAATTAAACCCCGACGACAGGCCAAAGATCGCGTTTTCAGACGGCACTAATTTATGACAATTCCGGCGTATGCCATACGGCCTGAAAACTGCCGGCACTACGTATCAAAGAATGATTAACTTCGTTTTATCACCTGTATTAGGTAGACTTGCCATGGCCTATCTGGATGACGTAGCTGTTTATTCAAGAATTTGGATGACCACATACAACATTTAGAAGAGACTCTACATTTGATCGAGCAAGCAGGTTTTAAACTTAACCCTAATAAATGTCAATTTGGAGTACAAAAACTAAAATTACTAGGCTTTGTTGTGTCGTCACATGGCGTGACTCCAGACCCCGATAAAATAGCATCCATTGCTAGTACGACTGCGCCGCGTAATGTAAGGGAAGTCAGGAGGTTTTTGGGTGCAAGTGGATTCTTCCGGCGCCACATTGAGAATTACGCCACTATCGCCGCGCCGTTAACGTCTCTAACACGAAAAGATAAGACATTTCATTGGGGTGAGGAAGAACGGAAAGCTTTCGAGGACTTAAAACGGGCATTAGTTTCCGCAGTCTCAGGATTGGAGTTGAGTTAGCACAGCCGCACGATTCGAACATTGTATTATTCCAAGTAGGAGATACGCAAGGTGTAATTTACATTGGCGATCGAAGAGTGGTTACAGATATCAGAGCATAATGAACTGTTATGAGGTAAATGATATCTGTTTACAGTTTCTTAGGAGAGGATATGTTTTACGAGGATGTTTTTTAGCAGATCAATTGCCTGTAAGAAAGAAAAGGGGTGATTATAATGAGTTCTTTGTGGTTAACATTCTTACATCTCGTCATAGACCGTCGATAATGGGGCATTATGTCTCAATTGTCGATGGAAAATATTGTATTGCATACTTTGATTCTTATGGAGTTTTGCCTCATATCTATTCTCCGTGATTACAAACATTTATCGATCAATATTACGAAAAAAGTTTTTTTTAACATTAGTAGATCATCACAAAGCCTCGATAGTTTAACATGTGGTGCGTATGTTATTTTTGTTATGTACAACATTAGTTTACACGAAATGGAAAACATTGGTCAAATATTATGCAGATATTTTTCAGCAAACGACTTTAGATATAATGATAAGAAAATCATACGGATTTCATATAAACATTTTAAAATACCTAGGTGTGAGAGATTATTTTGCGATCGTTCGTTAAGCAAGGCGGAATGTAGGGAATTATATTGCGGGGATGATGGTAGTGGTGATGGAGGGGGATTGGGGGGGGGGGGGGGTGAGCTGTTATCTGTGCTGATTGGTCGACACAACTGAAGGGGGGAGGGGGTGATCCATGGTGTATAAGTACTCGGATTTCAAAGTGGAGAAGATAGTTCCACGATCACCCAGTCAATACAAAGAGAGTGACTACTATAGCAAACCGATACCTCAAAGTGTCATTGAGCCACCTTGGTCTGCCGAGGCCTCAATCGCGCCGCGAAATCCTTTTGCTATTAGTGCTCTCCTTTAAAGTAAATGTTGAGTAAATTAACTCTGTTTTCAGAGAAGATTTGCCCTGCCACTGCCCTCAGCGGCTTCTCTCTTTTCACGACTATTGACGGTGACAAGGGAATTCAACACCTCTCCTCAGACCCGCAGCACTCTCTATCACAGGGAAACCTGTATAGTGAGGCCCAGCAGTCTGAGGTGACATCTAGGTGTGCTCTCTCTCCTATTGACCGAACCAAAGCAAGACTGTCTGTCATGAGAGCAATGACTGGGAGACGCATAGGGGCCAGACACAAAGTACTAAGATCATTCTATGTACATGCTGTCCGGCCCATTGTGGACTATGCCTCAGTCGCTCTAATTGCTGCAAAGAAAAAGCACACAGACAAATTAGAAACAGTCCAAAATGAAGCTGGGTGCCCCGAGGTGGACGAAGGTCCTCAACCTCCTGATGGAGGCAAACCTTCTCCCCCTGGACTCACGAATCGATCTAACGGCAACACAATTTCTGTCAAAGGTCCTCCAGGCTCCCAGGAACACAAGCCTAAGACAAAAATTAGTCAGATGCCTCGAACAAGACAACGAGCTCGTTGCAAACAACTCCTGGCTGTCTCATACAGCCAGGGTGTTGATACGCCATCAGCTCAAAGAACAGCTTCTTGCTAAGGGCATGGACTCCCCCCACCCCGCCTTTGCCGAAGCCCCGCCGTGGGCACTGAGCCTGATAGAGTTCAACATAATGAACCTGTCAATGAAAAAGAGCCTATACCCCATGCCTAGCCTAAAGGCAGAAGCCCACAGGGTCATTGCAGCCATCACTCCTCCGGGTAGTAGAACATACTACACGGATGGATCGGTCGATCCCTTGAGCCACACTGCAGGCGCCGGCTTTGCAGCTAGGGATGCCACGCGATCCATGAGGGTAACAGACAACGCCTCCTCGCTACAGGCAGAGGCAGTTGCAATCATGGGAGCCCTAGGCCACGCGTCCCTAAGGGAAGGACACGTGGTCATACACACAGACTCCAGGGCAGCCATTGACTGTCTTCAGCACAGCTCACCCACAGACAACATCTACCTACTGACCACGATTCTCACAATGGCACAGAGAATTCTTGCTCAGGGTAGAAGAATTATCATCAATTGGGTCCCAAGCCACATCGGCATCAGAGGGAACGAGCTTGCTGACAGACTAGCCGCCGCTGGCAGGGGTATGCCCCCAAATCCCATGACGATAAAACCGAGCCGAAAATTACTTATGGAGAAGTGTGCCTTGGTCGGTCGTACCTTCCTACGGCAGCTCCACAGAGAGGAAACGAGAACCTCCCCCTCGGCCAGCTGGTACTCAGACGCCACAGGCTCTGAACCACTGGCACTCTCTGAAGTAAGCAACAGAGGTACCGAAGTCATTCTTCACAGAATGCGCCTAGGTTACCACTGTGCATGGCAGATTATCCCAACAATCGAACGCGATGAATGGTGCTGCAAGCACTGCGGCGAGCCGAACGCCACACTAGTCCACTACCTAGAAAATTGTAACCATACACAATTCCTGAGACATGGACCGCCCACAACAGCCGCCGTGCTGGTAAAGAGGCTATGCGAAATGCTTACACCATGGCGGCAGGAGCGCTTGCTGGCAATCCCGCCGCCACGGTAAGCACCGAGTGTCAGACAACTCAATGAGACAGCCGTAAAAAAGCTGACACAGGCCGGGCCATATCTAGAAGGCCCGGGCGAAGCTAGAACTTCGCAAACCAAACCCCCCCTCTCTCCTACTAAACTTCTTCCCTTTCTTGTGGCCATCTGGACCTACATAAATCCCCCTGGGATTTTTGTATTCGTCTGGGTGGTGCACTCTCACCTACTGTCCCTTTATAGCAAGGTTTGGCAGCAAGGGAGTAGCTCAACACATAAACTCCGATCCTCTAGTGTGCTGGAGAACGCAACCAGGCTGTCACTAGAGGGGGTCGAGCTTAGGACCTCTAATTTTCCAACTTTCCCATCTCTCCTAATCATTCTCATCCCCTCACCTCACCCCATCTCACCCATGTAGAATTGATCAAGGTCAAGATCATTTGCCAAGGCGGCCCCGGCCCTAACCGGCGGGACGCCTCGCCAAGGCTCTCTTCGAGGCCAACTTTAGAGTACTTCGGTACTATGTGATCCATGAAGGATACCTTGCACTAATTGATGATGACGACCATGCCCAAAGAATATTTTCCTCCTCAACAGTCAGTATGCTTCAGAACCTGAGGTTCACTCCTGTGCTCCCCCTTGATATGAAGGCCAAGCTCACGCTGGTATTCAAGAAACTTGACAAACACGTGGTCAGTGAACCTGAGTCAGCCATTGCCGACGAAATCATGGCAGCGGCTCCCGACTCCCATGTCGAGAACGTGTTTGTCATGAAGACCTCTTACTTCATGAAAGTCCGGTTCTCGGATCACCAGGCCGCCAAGAATATAAAAGAAAAGGGTATTTACCTTTTCAAACTCTTTGTTGCTCCATGGCAGATAGAGTTTGAGCGCTTCACGCCACTCAGACAGTGTATGAACTGCTACGGCTATGGGCACCTAAAAAATCATTGCAAAGAGACAAAGAGTGCCAGGTGTTCTGAATGCGGCTCCCACTCACATTCGTACAGGGACTGTAAAAGCAATTTCAAAAAATGCCTCAATTGCGGTGGTGACCACCGCACCTTTGCCAACAGCTGCCCTGTACGAAAAGAGGCTATGAAAACATCCCACCAGTTGGAGAAAGAAAGAGAGAAAGAGAAAGAAGCTAGGCCTCTTAAGGTAGTGGCGCAAAAGGCAGCGCAAGAGACAGTCCAGGCAACTACTAATGCCTGGAAACCCCTTATCAACCAAGTCCGCCAGGACATTAAAACCAGCTCCATTAAGTCTGAGCCTGCCATTCACTTAGCCCTTCCAAACGATCTCTCCAAAGAGATCATGATAGTTCTTCTGCATGCCCATCTGCAGAACCTCATTGCCCCTGAGAAGGGCTTCAGGCACCATGCCAAAGAGGCCCTAGCAAAAAACAACCTTCCTGAGCTTGATCTGGGGGAAGCCGACTCCTGGGGCATCCTAAATATCATTGAGCCCCCTGTCAAATCCCAAAACGCTACCTCCATTGCCACTGGGGAGTCATCACATGATGCTGCCTTGGAGAAGCAACCCATGGAGATCCCCCCAGATCTCCCAACCACCCCTGTGACAGCTTCTAAACCTCAAACCTCAGTCAGACCAAAGGAGCAACGCCAGACACGGCTACCTCAACCCCCCCCCCCCCCCGGGAGGCCCCCAGGGAGGCCCCTCACACCTCCCCTGACCCACCACCACCATCCCCGGTCGTAAAAACATCCAAGAGCTGTCACAGATATGATGATGGATGGGACCGCCTCATGGACGGCACTGTAGTGGACCCCTCTTTCTATGGCATACGACTGTTTTCAGAAAATCCCCCAAAATACACTTACTCGGGAAGAGAGGAAATTGGGCAAGAAATCCAAAAGAACCGTATCAAGTGGCTCGTGACCAAAGCAGAGCAACATAACATGGTTATAGCTCAAAAAATACATGCACACCTCCTGGAAGGTAACATACTCGTTGACAACACCATGATCGAATACTACGGTAACATTCGCAAAATACCCAACGGACACCTCATACAAGACAGAAAATAAAACAAACAACACAGCATGGTACTTAACACACTACACTCACGCCTCACCATCATACAACACAACGTCTTACACTGGAAAACACGAAAAAACGAACTCTGCAACACCTACAGAAAACACGACCCACACATCATCCTTATAAACAGCCATGGGCTCAATAACACAAACCCACTAAAGATCTTCACATACACCGTCTATTCTTCCAACAAGTCACAAGAACAAAGCGATGGTGTAGCTATAGCAATCAAAAACAACATCCAACACAAAATCATCAACAACTTCCACTCAGACCTCTTGGCAGTCGAAATAAACACACCACAAGGACCCATCATACTGGCAACACTATACCTACCCCCACGTAGACCATACATACCAGAACCCGACATCCTGCAGCTCCTGAGACATAACAAACCAATATATATCATGGGAGACCTTAACGCAAACCATCTATTATTTGGCTACAATCATACCAACAACATAGGCAGAGGCCTTGCCTCATACATACAACAAGGCAGACTGACACACCTCGGTCCACATACACCAACATACATCACCCATAACACAGCAACAACACCTGACATAGTCCTTGCAAACCACAGAGCACACTTACACCACCATATAACAACAGACGATATCACATCCAGCGACCACCTCCCGGTCATCCTAACACTGTCAACAAACCCTATTATGATCCCAACACAACCCCGAGAATCTCTCAAACATGCAAACTGGGAGGGCTTCAAACAAGCACTCGAAAACACACAAGTAGTTGATCTCGAGGGGCAACCTACACATACAATAAACACCCACCTTGAACAGTGGTACACAGACATACAGACGGCCCGACAGGCCAACATTCCCCAAACAACATACAAAACAATCCCTCACTACAGAGAAACACATCGTCTGAAATTGCTTAAAATACAATACAGGCACTTACACGACCTTTCAGCAACACGGGGCTGGGACGCACAACTACGCACACAATACAGAGAACTCCGAACGCAAATAACACATGAAATTAGAGTAATGAACAAACAACACTGGGAATCACTGGCACAGAGACTATGTCAAAACACCAAAGACCCCAAGAAATTTTGGAGCTCCTTCAAAATGCTCATGGGGTCGAACAAACAGACCACTACATACCTGTACAATGCACACAGACAGAAGGTTGACTCGGTGGAGGAGATGGAGCTTCTCCACAGGGAATTCTGGCAACAGAATTTCCAAATCTCCCCCACCGAGAACGCCCGATTCGACCACACCACAGAGACCGAGGTAACACACTATCTACACCAACACAGAAACACAATTCTCCCAGAAAACATCATTAGACTAAACAATCTCACAGAGGACAGTCCCCTCTCCACACCTATCACTCCAGAAGAAATAGTTAACACCATCAAAAACACCAAAAACACAACACCAGGAGCAAGCAACATAAACAAAACAATCATAGAACATCTGCCACCCATAATGATCCGCAGGTTACGCCATCTCTTTAATGCGGCATTGGCTACAGGATATTTCCCCGACAAATTTAAACACGCTACCATCACCCTCATTCCGAAGTCGGGGAAGTCAGCACATGAGGTGGAGAATTACCGCCCCATCTCATTGCTGGAAGTTCCCGGGAAACTGCTAGAGAGGCTTATAACACGCAGACTCACCACACACCTGGAAAACAACAACCACCACAACAATAGGCAATATGGCTTTCGCCCACACAGGGGGACCGAGAGCGCTATCGCCCTCGCTTACGAGGAGATTGCTTTCGGTCTCGCAAACAAGCACCAGATCAACATTATACTACGAGACATCAGCAAGGCCTTTGACAAGGTCTGGCATGACGGTCTCAAATACAAACTAACACAACTACAACTCCCTACACATCTCACACGCCTCCTCTGCAGCTTCCTGGACCACAGGCCTGCCACAATACGCCTGGGCTCACACCTGGGCGCCCCCCTCCACCTCAGAAGTGGAGTACCACAGGGAAGTGTTCTTTCACCAACCCTGTATATCCTGTATACAGCCAATCTGCCACAACCTACACCTTACAGCAACCATATTTCTTATGCAGACGATATCACACAGATAATCTCACACCCCTCTAAATCACAACACATCATGAAACGAACAACAGAAAGAGCTATACAGAACATTAACACCTTTGAGCACCATTGGAAAATACAGACAAACATAAACAAATTCAAACTCATACCCATAGCACGTAGAAATTCACAACCAATCACACTCAACAACACCAACATCCCATACACAAACAGAGGAAACATTCTTGTCTTTCACTTCACAACCACAGGCTTCATATCACACGTTACACAACGAATCGCACAAGCACGCACAACACTCACCAAACTCAGACGCTTCTCATGCTGCACACCACAAACAAAGCTCAGACTCTACAAAACAACTGTCAGACCAATTCTTGAATACACACCTGTCCCACTGGTTGCAATATCTAAATCACAAAAACTCAAAATGCAATCAGTACAGAACAAAGCACTACTCTGGATACACGGCGCAACCAGACTAGACTTTATTCCTTCAGAAACACTACACAGAACATACAGCATAGAACCACTTAACACACGCATACACAGACGAGCTAAAAACACCTGGGCCCGACTATGCGAACAAGAAGACGAACACTACAATAACATCATAGACAAACACACAAACACACGCACAAACCACATTTGGTGGCCCAGAACATTAACACTCACACAAAACATAACACCTCACCCCATGTACGCACCCATATAACACTTGAGTTATAACCATCCCGCCATATTTCCTTGTTTAAGGCTATGAAAAAAAAAAAGAATAAAAATGAATAAAACCAGAAGTCACCCTCAGAATCCCCAAAGGAATGGCTGATCCACGCCGCACAGCACTTAAAACTTTAAAAACAAAGTGAGCAACCATCGGCTCTGCCAGCTCCCGTGCGTGCGGTGCGGATCAGCCAATCACGGGGGAGAGAGGGCTGGCCACCTTGACGCCTCTCGAAGATATAAATTCGGCAGCGCTGATACCACGGCTCGGTCCCAACATCCTCTATCCTTTCCCCACCATCCCACTAGTTTCGGTTCCCGGCACGCGACACTTGCTGCTAGTACTCGGGCCAGGACAATAAATCCTTTGTTGCAAGGATTTATGCGAGCCGAGGAAAGAAGTGTCGCGGCTAGTGGTGTTAACCCAATCGTGATGTGGTCGCCAGGGCCGTGCCTTTCCGTAAGTCCCGCGGCCGACGAAGGGAAACCTTCTGTCGACACAGGCGGGAAAGGCCTGCCCCTGATTAGTGACCACCTCCGAGCTTCAACCCTCTTCAACAGAAAAGGTTAGCCGAGGGATAGCCCTGGAGCCATGGCTGATGAGGCCGTGCCCAGAGCACACCACAGATGGCGCCTAATCTGTTAACTTTTATTTCCCATCCTCCCCGGTTAGCCGAGAATTCCTCTGTTGTTCGGTATAACGGGGCCGCGCGCCACTGACCCACTTCCCACGAGCGCGCGACCTTCAGCGCAGGCTCACTCTCAAGGTCGCAGGGCACGCGTACCCTACGCACCGAGGGATGGCCGGCCGCCCTCTCGCGCAGCCTCGTGTGGCGTAGGGGAAGCACCGCGCGCCCGAGTACACCCGCACCGAACACAGAGAGATTTCAGATGGCGCTGGGCCTCCCTTAACCTGTCTATGTCCCAGTCTTCCTCCCCACGGTTCTTCCCAAACTTTTCGAACTTTTCTCTTCAACCACGTTGCCCGCCTCGGCCCGCCTAGTGGTCGTGGGGATGAGCGCTGCCGAACTATAAATGGAGAGATTTCAAGGACTGAACATTTTACAAACTTACTACGGACTTGACTCGATTGCCTGTGATTATGGGAGTGCACACGTGCAGTTGCATAAGGCAGACACGCGAGTCAGAGGACGAGCAGGATGGAAATGTTCTATGGAAAAAAGGAGGAAAAAGAAAAGAAGAAAAAAAAAAAACATACTCCTAATAAAAAAAAAAAAAAAAAAGCCTTATTATTACTGACATTATATTATACTATTGTTCCCACTTAATGCTATATTCAGTCACTTATTTCTTTGTTTTCTCGTCCGTATCTTTTGTCACTCTTTAATTAATTATTGATTATTGTTTGATTGTTTATCATCCATATCACCATTATTATATTACGTTTACATTATTTCATGCTCTCCTTTCGTCCCCTCCCTGTTTGAAGTCAGACCCAGTTGTCACAACATCAATTCCCCACAGATGTTATTTCATACACTTGATCCGGTTCCATAGCAAGATATCCTTATTATTATTATTTTTTTTTTTTTTCACCAATTGCACCATACCATCATCACCCTCTACCTTTTACTTTCTTAATGTTTTTGTTTTTTCATCTTCATCATCCATTTTTATCTGCCATGTCATTTTCTATGTTTCTGACACATCTACATAAAAACAACATAAAACTACTAAAAATAAAAAACAACTAAAAAGTAGAAATTAATAAAACCAAAATATTTGTTCTAGTTAATTTTGTTCAACCATTAAGTAAAAATAAAATACAAAATAACAAAAATAAAACCAATAAAAATACTTGTTCTTGTTCTTGTCCTATATAAATTTAAAAAAAAAAGGATACCTGTTCTTGTTCTTGTTCTTGTTAATAATTCCTTTTCACTGGTTTGTCAGCATAAAAATACAAATAAAGTATAAAAAAAAAAAAAATCATAAATAAATTGTCAATTCTACCATAACTTGCCTCCTTCCTCACCTCATGATGTCAATAGAAACAAAGACAACATGCAAGGGGTGTCGCCCCCCTTCTATTAATCTACTACTTCTTTCACTTTCACCACTTTACCTTCCCTCCCCCCCCTTCTATTATTCACCTCTTTATTATGTGTTTTTCGTGTGTTTTTCGAGAAGATAGTGTTTGGAAGAAGCATACCACGTTAAGATGGATTCTCCCTTCTGCGAAGTTTTGTCCTTTAGTAAGCAATTTTAAAGTTTAGTTATAGCCTGTGTTTGTACCTCGTATGCCTTTCACTGGTTAATATTTTCGTGCTGTTGGTATGATTTACAAAAATGTGTTGATACACAACTTTATTCTAAGATATATATGTATATACAAACCCTTAAAGACTCTCTTTTCTATATTTTCAGTGTCCAACCTTGGTAAGTAATTTCTGAGTTTTAGTTGTGACCTCTATATCAGTGTTTCAACGCTATATTTTAAAATAAGTGGTGGTTATTGCTTTTTATTGATGTATATAACTTTGGCTTGACCGAAGTTAAAATGAATATGTGCGTATCTATCGATGTATGCAGAACCTTTGAGTAATTGTATTGATTCTATATTTCAGTGAAGTCCAAGGATGTTGTCCCTAAAATTTATACTGTACCGAACCTGAACGAATGTAGTTCCGAGTTTCTTAAGAGTGAGTACACTGTTATTACTATT